>NC_142443.1:27118181-27269696 GCF_059453495.1 Arachis ipaensis
AGACAAGTAAAATGGATAACAAATCATGAAAAGTGAAAGTTGAATGGGCCTTGCGCCAAATTGCTAATGCGAAAGTGGCCGCCTAACTGATAGCCTGAGATTGCTAATGTGAGAATGTTCACCTAACTGATAGCCTGTCTCTTACCGTGATGCCAAGATATCCTAACTGACATGGGTTCGCCCATGATGATAATTGTGCCTAACTGACACGGTAAAGAAAATATATTCGGGGTTCACCCCGAGTAACGTCGGGTTGCGGGTAGACAACCGACGCATGATCTCATGGCCTGCGCTAGGAATAGGCATGCATCATCTTGTTTGCGCATATGAACTTCCTGTGAATTGTTTATTGCCATTTCCTAATTGTTTATACCATTCACTTGTTGTATGTATATTTGTGCCCTGTGTTTCTGTGTTTGTTCTTTTTCTGTTTTACGATAACTTAGAGACAAAGACCGTAGGTTTTCTTTTTACCTTGCTGAGAACTTTAGGTTCTCACCCTTCTTTTCTTTCTTTTTCCCCTCCCCAGATGGGATCGGCAGAGAAGTTCTATGAGTTTTGTCTTATTCTGAGCTATGAGGGCCCGACGCGGGATAGAGTCTTCTTATGGAGCATGCTGTGGACCCGCCTCTACGTTTCACACGAGCCTGAGTTTTACGTTTCTGTACAGCACCCTCTCTTTAAATTTAGCATGTTGTACGCATTCACGTTATCCGAGTTACACCTAGTTGGAGATCAGACCCCCTCTTCTCACCCTTTTTTCTTGGTATAGGACCACTCCATGATATCCCTCACCCAGATTCTCCGCACACATATGAGACCGACTTGGACCTTGCACAGCACCTTTCTATTTTCACACCTCAGTCTGAGCCCATCGAGTCTGACGACCTTCTGGAGTTCGTGGTAGCGACCGTGGAGGCTGACCCTTTGGATGATTTTTCCGTCTGGAATGATGAGTTGGATGAGGACACAGAGTCCGACAAATAGCCGCATCCCGAGAGATTTTGGGCCGCTTTCCAGGAGGATGTTTAGAGGTCACTCTAGAGTTAGGCATGGCAGATCTTCTACTTCCTTTTGATGATTAGTAGTATTACTTTCTCCTCGCTTTTGTAGTACTTTTAGAGGGGTAGAATCTCTTAGAAATTCGGTTATAGTTTAGAAAACCCGTGTGAGGGTTGGGACTAACTTCCACTTTTGTATTTGTATATATAACTTGGTGTGATGCTCGACTTTTGATAGATGACATGTATCTCCAAGCTTAAGTCATGTGTATATTTGTATATATGTATATATGATATTTTTTGTTACCATGTATTTATCTATAATATGGCTTTAAGTATTAACCTTGCGAACAACTAAAAGATTTTTTTTCATGATAAGTAAGTTAATCACGCTGAACCAATAAAGGCTTATATTAACATTTTCTTATGAAATCTGAGTCTAGAGCCAAGTAGGTCCTTACAACAAGTAACACCTAAACATTTGACATTGGTCATAACGTGTTGAAAGTTGGGGTGTTACAAGTTGGTGTCAGAGCAATTTGTCCTTTGAGCCTTAGGATGGACTGACTATACTTCCACGCATACTCTGAATCTTTTTATGCCATGCAGTTAGGATATTTTTGTAATATATTCTGCATGAAGGTCTGTGAACATCCATTGTAGTAATATTAATACTTGATTTTGATCTATTAAGACTGATCACTTTAATATATATTATTGGATATTGATAGGGCTCAAATGGCTGTGAATAGGCGAGGACACCCTCGACTGGAGGGAACAAGTGAGGGAATTATCCTCGATAAAACGATTATTCTCAAATCTATAAATGCTATGGCTGTTGTTGTACGTGACTCAGTAGCTGCTACCAACCGAGTAGCTGAACGTCTTGATCGCCATAATGGAGTTGGAAGTAACTATGAGACTAGACATGGAAACGGAAATGGTGACGAAGGTGAAGATGGATTACCAATGATAACCGGCTAATGACTTCAGCCTCTTTCTTGAAAATTAATCAACCGCAGTTCATTGGAAATACTAGTGCTACGCGAGCTGACAACTGGTTTAAGGAAACAGGACGATCACTGTTAGCACAACAAGTCCCCGAAGCACAGCGTGTAGAGTTTGCTGCCTACATGCTGAGGAACGATACGCAATATTGGTGGCAGGGGTGCTTCAACTTCAGGGAAGAGAAGCTGTTGACATCACTTGGGAGAAATTTTTAACTGAATTCTATAAGAAATATTTTTCTCAATGTTTTCGTACTGCTAAGGAATTAGAGTTGCTTCAGTTGAGACAGAAAAACATGACAGTCACTGAGTATACTCGCAAGTATGAAGAGTTATGCCAATTCTCAAACGTTTTTCAAGGAGCACTAGATGTATTCGAGAAATAAAAGTGCATCAAGTTTGAAGAAGGACTTAGGGAAGAACTGTTAGCTCATGTGGGTCCAACGGAAATTCAGAATTTTGCGAAATTAGTTAACAAGAGCCAACTGACAGAAAAATGTATAAAGAAGCTGGTGGCAGCGCAAACTAACCAAAGAAATCTTACAACAAGGGATTTCAATCGTAACCTCGTTCCTCGAGGAAGAAACTTCAAAGTAACTCGGCAGCTAGACCTAGGCAAACAACCACAAATGACCTAACCAAAACTGACATGCACTGTGTGTGGAAGGAATCATGGAGGCAAGCCCTGTCTGTCGAAGTCTAGAGTATGCTATAATTGCGAGAATCCTGGACATGTAGCCAAAGAATGCACACGACGAAGGGCTGAATTTGTTTCCCCTGGGTAGCAACAACCAGGAAGGGTATTTGTTATGGATGTGGAAAATACTACCGAAACTGATCCTCTCACTCGAGGTAACGAAATTTTGAGGACAAAATTTTTTTCCAGAGGGGGTAGAATGTAAGAACCCGACCTTTCTACCCTGAAAATTTCATTCCTTTTAAATATATATATATATATATATATATATATATATATATATATATATATATATATATAAATAAATAAATAAATAAATAATAATAATAATAATAATAATAATAATAATAATAATAATAATAATAATAATAATAATAAAATTACCCTTCTGATTCAATTATTCTGTGGAATAATTACTTCTATAGGACTTTAATCATCTCTTTAGTTGTTCTTGAAAAGAGTCGATAAATGAATCATTGAACCACACTATCTTAATGAACCAAACCCTGAACCGGGGTGGTTTCTTTTCTTTTGGCCCAACCAAACCACCTCCCGCACAATTAAACCTAACCCTGATTACCTTCTCTCTCAGCACCGTTTGGAACTCTGGTTACACCTCTTCAGACGTGCGCTGATGCTGTGTTGGAAGGAGGAGAAGACACGAAGTCTTTGCACCACCTCACTCCACTTATTTTTCTTCCACCTAATGAATCTAATGCTCTTCATTCTCTTCAAATCAAAGACACGCACAAACAAAGGAAAAGAACAGAAAAAAGAACAAAACGAAGATGAAGAGGAAGGAAGGAGCTATCTGCAGCAAAAAGATAGGCACACCACCTCTCATCACTCTGAATCTTCGAAGCGTCTTTACTGAGTGAGAACCATCAACTTTCCTTTTTTTCTCTTCTTCAAATTCAAAGAAAGAAATCATGTTCTTCTCATTGTTCCACCTCTGCCATTCTAATTTCAATTCTTACTAGAACAGTGGTAACGATAAGCAAGAACTCTTCTCTTGCTCAAGCTGAAGTCGGCATTTGTCCTTGGAGGAGAGGCCGGAGCTTCAATTCCGTGTGGCTAGGGTTTTGATTCAAGGAAGAAGCAAAAATAGAATTTTTAACTTCAAAAAGAGGTAAGGGTTAGGATTGTTGATTATCTATGGGTGATTGTTAGATGTAATCTTGATTGATGATGTTGAGCTAACATGATTGATGTTGCTGAAAATTTTGTTAATTGGTTGAATTATTGTTGTTGGATGTAGTGCAGATTTTTAATGTTGTAAAAGCGTGATCATGTTATGTTTATATTGTAAATTCTTGATGTATATGGAACTGAGGCTCTTGGATAGAGTTATGCCATAATTCATATAGATATGGTAATGAGTAATGAGGATTATTGATTGGTATGAGTTAGAAACTTAGAGGATCAAATTTGGTTATGGAAAAAATTAGGAAGCCTTGCTGCAGAAATTCTGAAATAGATTGGACAGCAACTTAAAATAAATTTTGGGAGCAATCTGGCCAATTTTCATGAGTGAAATTATTTTTCTAATAAATTTAAAGAGGTCATGATTTCTTCATAAAAAATTCAAGGAATTTGGCCAAGTAGTTTGAAAGATGTGAATTTTTTTAAATTTAGTGGTTGCTGCAGAATTTTCTGGTTTTCTAGTTCTGCAGTATCAACTTCCACCACTATAACTTTTGACGTATTTGGCATTTTTAGTTGTTTCCAAAAAGATTTTGAATATCTGTGAGTCTACTTTAATTGAGTACAAATTTCATGCCCATAGCTATTTTTTAGAGTTAATTATGTCTCTTGGAAGTTGGGCTGTACGCAAGAAATTCATAACCAATTACTTGAAACAGGGTAGCACTTTCAATTGATATTTAGTTAACCAAATGAAGTGCTATGAACCTAAAACTTATTCGTCCTAAAACTTAGGAGTGTAGAGTGTATCCTCACCAAAATCTGGAAGTAACAGATTAGAATTGGATTTTTTATGAATTTTTCAAAAACCGAGTTGCCTGCTGTATTTTCTAAGATTTCTTAAGGGCAGCAACAGATTTTTTATTAAGTTTGTTATCAAATCCAATTCTAATCCAGATACGGTAAGACTTTGATTTCGCTCCAAAGGGTACGTTCAGATTTGGCAACATATATAACCTTAGTTAAATAAAAAGGAAATGATAGACTATTCCTAAAAGAATTAATGTTAAATAGTGATGCGGAGGGTTGTGTAATTAAATGGTGATGTCAAGGTACGTATATTTAAGTGGTGTGCAGAGATACGCATATGTAATTGGTGATGAGGAGGTATAATGAAAAGAAAGAGAATGAGGAACCATGAATAAAAGAGACAAGTAAAATGGATAACGAATCATGCAAAGTGAAAGTTGAATAGGCCTTGCGCCAAATTGCTAATGCAAAAGTGGCCGCCTAACTGATAGTCTGAGATTGCTAATGCGGTAATGTTTGCCTAACTAATAGCCTGTCTCTTACCGTGATGCCAAGATATCCTAACTGACATGGGTTCACACCCTTCTTTTCTTTCTTTTCCCCCTCCCCAGATGGGGTTGGCAGAGGAGTTCTATGAGTTTCATCTTATTCTGAGCTATGAGGATAGAGTCTTCATATGGAGCACGCTACGGACCCGCCTCTACATTTCACATTTCTGTACAGCGCCCTTTCTTTGACTTTGGCATGCCGTATGCGTTCACGCTATCTGAGTTACACCTAGTTGGAGATCAAACCCACTCTTCTCGCCCTCTTTCCTTGGTAGGACCACATCATGATATCCCTCACCCAGATTCTCCGCACACATATGAGACTGACTTGGACCTTGCGTAGCATCTTTCTATTTCCACACCTCAGCTTGAGCCCATCTAGTCCAATGACCTTCTGGAGTTCGTGGCAGCAACCGTGGAGGCCGACCCTTTGGATGATTTTCCCGTCTGGAATGATGAGTCAGAGGACGACATGAAGTCCGACGAAGAGCCGCCTCTCGAGGGATTTTTGGCCGCCTTCCAGGAGGATGTTTAGAGGTCACTCCAGAGTTAGGCATGGAGGATCTTCTACTTCCTTTTGATGATCAGTAGTATTGTTTTTCCTCGCTTTTGTAGTACTTTTAGAGGGGTCGGACCTCTTAGAAATTCAGTTCCAGTTTAGGAAACCCGTGTGAGGATTGGGACTGACTTTCTCTTTTATATTTGTATATATAACTTGGTGTGATACTCGATTTTTGATAGATGACATGTATCTCCAAGCTTAACTCATGTGTATATTTGTATATATGCATATATGATATTTTCTGTTACCATGTATTTATCTATAATATGGCCTTAAGTATTAACCTTGCGAACAACTAAAAGATTTTTCTTCATGATAAGTAAGTTAATCACGCTGAACCGATAAAGGCTTATATTAACATTTGCTTATGAAATCCGAGTCTAAAGTCAAGTAGGTCCTTACGACAAGTAACACCTAAATATTTGATATTGGTCATGACGTGTCAAAATTTGGGGTGTTACACCAGGCGTGTGCAAAGAGTTTATCAAGCAGAATCTTTGTAGATAGATTATTCTCAGTAGGTACAATGAAGGGAGCTATGCACACAATTTGGGGTAGACGGGGAGGTTTTAGAGTGGTAGAAACAGGTCAAAATCAATTTCAATTCCTGTTTGCAAATGAAATAGACATTTTGCAGATTGAATGCGATTCCCCTTGGCTATTCAAAATTATCTTCTGCATGTTAAACGCTGGGAGAATAAGGTTAATTCAGATGTTGGAATTATCTCTTCATTCCCTATTTGGGTTCAATTCTGGGGTTTTCCTAAAAATTTAAAACCTTAGATGTTGGACGTAAATTAGGGAACAAGCTGGGAGTTATTAGTGATATTGATTTCTTTAAGGTCAAAGGAAAAGAATCTCGTATCATCAAGGTTAAGGTGAAACTGGATGGAGAGAAAAAGGTGAGAGATAGCATGAAATTATGGGGCCAAATCAGCAGGTTGTTAAAATAGGGTTGAGATATGAACGCATCTGTATTTTCTGCACTTATTGTGCCTCTCTTGGACATAAAGCAAAGAATTGCCAAATGTTCTTAGAGGACACACCAAAAAATCAGATTAAGTAGGAAAGCATTGGCGACTAGGTTTAAGCAGATTAGGTTGGGAGGAGGGTTGTAAGGAAGGAAGGGGAGATGCAAAAAACTACAAGAATTGTATGTGTTCTTCCACAACGCAGCCAATGAAGAAACCTACACCTTTATGGCTTCTGAAGAATTTTGCAAGTTTGAGCATGGATGATAGAAAGCAATAGCCAGCCCCGAAACAACTTATGAATACCAGCATTAATAGTCCAAGATCTAAAATTGGACTAAGGGAGACTTTTTAGACAAATTCAGCTGATAATTCGATGAATGTTTTGAAGGAAATAATTGATTTGATGAACACTGAAGAAACAATTGTCATTTCAGAAGATAGTGCAGTCTTGAATCTAATAAAACTAAAGATTAAATAGTTGGCTAGACAAAGAAGCATGGTGATGACAACCTACGTGGATAAAAAGAGAGGTAGCGGCAGGAAGGAAAACATGGAAAGTTGGAAGAAGGTGTGCCTAGATAAAGAATTATCAGCTAAAAATAGGGTGGAGGTGCCAGCCATTAAGTGGCACCCAAAGCCCCATGAAGCTACTGAGCTAGAACTATCGGGGTTTGGGAAGACTTTTTGATAGTCCAGAGTCTTAAAGGGTTTTGTTAATCCCACTCTCCCAAGATTGTATTTATCTGTGAAACAAAAAACCAATCTCGAGTAGTGGAGAGAAAGTTAAGGAGCTGCAGATTTATGGAGTGGAAGATAACGGGGCCGATTAGGACAGCGGGAGGATTAGATCTTGCCTGTAAAGAAGAGATAGACTTGGAAGTGGTTACTGCTAGGGGTGTTTATTGTTTATCCAAATCCGATCCGAAAATTGCAGAATTGGATTGGATCGGATCTGATCCGCACACTAATAGGATCGGATTGCGGATTTTGTGTAGGTATCCGCATATCTGCGTATCCGCAAAAATAAAGAAATAAATAAGTAAATATTCTTTTTATGTTTTATTTCAACTAATAATTATCATATATGTTGTATTATTTTAATTTATTATTTAAGAAAAGTATGTTTAATATTATTTTAAGAGTAAACATATTTAAAAAAATAGAAAAAATAAATTTTATTAATATTTTTTAATAAAAATAAGTTCTTAAAAATATTTTTATATTTTGCGGATATATCCGATATTTGATCTGATACGATCCTCAAATGTGCGGATCGGATCCAAGCTTAAAAACTGCGAATATTGGATCCGATTCGATGATTTTATTGCGGATCGGATCAAAATTTTGGCCATATCCGATCCAATTTGATCCGCGTTCACCCCTAGTTCCTGCAGGGGGTATTATATAGCGACTAAATTTCATGATGTAACCAATAATGTTTTCTGGAAAATGATATATAGGTGTCCATATAAGCTATTCGGACAACAATAGAATCCTCCAATTTGAGAAAATTTCATCAATTATTTCAATAACTTTCGGAGAACGCAATAATCTTTAGTGAGTTTAAATGCCACTGTGAATCAAGAATAAAAGATAGGGGGAGAGCTCAAACCTTGGAATGTGATTTCAGAATTTACCAATTTTATTGATGGCAACGAGTTGATGGACCTAGGCATGGTGGAGAGTGTAACATCCTTACTATCAGAATGTCACGCTTCTGGCTGTGCCACTCTGATAGCGATAATATTACGACAACTTCTATATACTTAATAATAAAATAGGAGCTTTTAACTCAAAACTATCTCGCTGTTTTCTTTGAAAAACTGAAAGTTCTTTTTCTTTTTACAAACAGGCATATAAACAAATTCAATCACAATCTTCATATATATATATATATATATAACATGCAAGACTTCTTATACAAGTAATTTACAAATATACCAGACATACATTTCATTACAAATCACACTCCTATCCCTCTTACAAAAAAAATTTAAGACTTCTTATACAAGTAATTTACAAATATACTAGACATACATTTCATTACAAATCACACTCCTATCCCTCTTACAAAAAAATGTATAACAAAGCGAGGAAAAAACTATAACCAAGATATATACAACACAATCAGATGCGCAGAAGAAACTCCTTAAACTCTTCGTCCACCCTGTAAAGAGAAATCTGTAAGGGGTGAGAACCTAACCACACGGTCTCGCCAGAGAAGTTCAGAATTGTTATAAGAGGATATGTATAAAGAAGAGTATGGATTTCAACCACAACAATTATCGTTTGTCTTATGAATCTATTCAAACATCAACGTATAAATAACCCAAAAATCCAACTTCATATCTTTATTTATAAAAAGTTTCGATCCGATAAATCACATAACATTTCAACCCATACCAAGGATCAATCAATCCAAACTTACCAATCATGGCCTCTGACTCAAGCATAACCAATCACGGCCTCCAGCCTAACATATAATCAAATCTCAGCTTCCGGTCTAACATAACCAACCAACACTCGGTCTCAAAACAGAATCAATCACCGGCACAAACAATGCTAGCCAAACACAATTAAAGAGCAGTTACAACAAGTACCACAATTAACAGTTAGACAGAATTCATCAGATAGACAAATCAAAATACTTAAGCACACTCAAACAATAACAAACAAATACAGTATGATGCATACCTGTCCTGCTGGCTATGAGTTCACGTATCAGTTAAATTGCCAGAACTCGACCTAAATCCAATTGGCATTTTCCGAATTAGTCTCTCTGTCGTGCATCCCCAGAAGGAATAATTCCGTGGGAGAGTGCCCTACCACCTTCTACTAGAGGTATACTCAGGGAAAAATATTCCGTGAGAGAGTGCCCTACCACCTTCCTCTGGATGCCGTAAAATTCCGTGGAATAGTGCCCTACCACCTTGCAACCAGAGAGAGACGTGGGAGAAATAGTCCAAGGGAAAGTGCCATACCACCTTCTCCAGTTTCAGCATACACAATTAAAAGAGAATGTGGAGAATATTCTGTTAGAGAGTGCCCTACTACCTTCTCCATATCCGCACCACAAACACATCCTCAGGAAGAAAAATTCCGTGGGACTATGTGGGACAAAACCACTACCCTTGTATCTTACCCACGTGTTTCAAATCTAAAATCTCTTTAAAAAAAACAAAAGAGCAAATTAAATCCATCTTTCTTTTATAAAACTCATTTTCATCAAACTAAAAGTCCTAAATTAACTTCAATAATCCATTTCTTCAATTCTATTACTCTTAAATCACTTTCAATTTTAACCAAGTACCGAAAACTACTTTTAACTTCATTCCTAAGTTTAAAACATTCCGTTACACTAAATCAAATTCAAATACTTTAAATTCACTAAATACTTTTCAAAACATAACCCTTTACTTAAAAGTAATCCAATGAAACTTATTTTGTTTAACCAATTTTCTAAAACTAACTTTAACTTCACTTTAAATTTAAAAGCTCTTCCCAAAAAATTCAAAAAACTATTCTTACTTCCCAATCATAATCTCAATTGAAACATAATCACTTATTTTAGAACAATTACTTAAAAATTCATTAAAAACACCCCAAGAATACAATTCTTTCCATAGTTAATCAAAATCAAATTAAATAATTTTTCAATCTAAATTTTTCAAATAACACTTCAAACAAATTTAATTTTTTATGAAATTTCGACAATATCTCCCTTAAAACTCGAACTTTACCACCCTTACAGGTTCTCTCATTCTCATAAATTCTCAATTTATCTTGATCCAAAATAGTACTTAATCCAAAATTTACCAAATCAAGGAATTCAATGTAACAAAAAAAGTACGGCAACCCATCACGTTCAATAATTCAAGCAAAACCACTTCAACAACCACCAACTCAATCAAGAAGCCACTAACTAAACATTCTCAATTAGTTAATAAATCAATCAAGCAAACAATTACATCCATTCCACGCAACTCAGTTCAATCCATAAGATTTACGAAATTATAAAAGTATATTTTTCATATCAATATCGACTTATAACAATTCTTGAAAATAAAAAAATTTTAAGAAAAGCCTCTACCTTGAACGGGACTCAACTACACGACAAACTCCTTTTTTTTCCTTTTAGTTCACGGCAACGACAGCCGCAACGTCCACAGAAATTCCGCTGTAACGCTGCGATAGCAACAAACGCAGCATGCAACAACAGTAACTTAACTCTAAGACATTAACGTCGCAAAATCCTTAACAAACTATAACAGAATACTAATCGCGAGGGTTTCGGAAGAGAAATACTTACTGTACCAAAGAGAAATGAAGGAATGGAGCAACAGCAGCTCCGGTGGTTGCTTCTGGCGAGCAGAACGGCGACAGAGAGCTCCGGCAGCAAAGCTCCTTCAATGATGATTGCCGTCGCTCCGACGGTGATAGAACGGGATCCCCAATGACATCGTGCAACACACGCCGGTGACTGCAGCAGCGATGGCAGCGAAGCTTCCCTCTCCCTGGCCTTCGCGGTTCTCTCATCTTTGCGAGCTCCCTGCCACTACGAAGCCCTGGTCCACAGCCGCGACGACGACGCTTTCGACGGCGATAGACGCGATGGAGTTGGCAGCTTCTAGGCGCAACGGCGGCGACAGGATGCAGCAGCTCGACAGCGGGATTCTTCGGCCCCACGAGTGACGTTCTCCATCGATAGCAACGACAAAGACTCCCTCTAGTGGCGGCGACGTACACGTCAATGATGGTCTCGTCCTTTTCGATGCGGCTCCCAGCTCTGCCGGCGCCGTCCTCTTTTTCTCCTCCTTTCTTTCTTTCTTCTGTGGGTGAAGGGTATGTAGGAAAGGGGGTGGCAGCGCTGAGTTAGGATTTTAGGATGTGTGTTTGTGTTGAGTGTGTTGTGTTAGGGTTAGGACTATTGTAAGTATTTTTAATAAAATAAAAGAGTAGAGTAGTAATTAAAAACCAAATATAGTTCAATATAATTACTTTTGAGAATAATATTTATTTATCAACTCACAAATTATTTTCAAGAAGTACTCTAATTTTAAATTAGATAATCAAATTATTTTTTTAATTTATAAAATAAAGTTCAAAATCTCAATTAACTCATAATTTAATTTTCAAAAATTTGGAACCTTACAGAGAGACCATTTACATGGTCAAAAGAAGAAGAGGTGCTGACTATATTGCAAAGAGATTGGACAAAATCCTAGTGGCTGGGGCTGATTACATAATTACCCGTCTTCTACAGTGACTAAATTATCAGAAAATGGGTCAGATCATGCACCACTTCTCTTGGATACTAGTTCTCAACTAGAGAAATCCAAAAAAAGGTTTAAATTCCAAAAAAGATAGTGTAGTTTGGTGGAAATTGGATCATAGATGGTTTCTAGGGTTCTCGATTTGAAGGCTCAGCAATGTTTGTACTTACACAAAAATTAAAATTATACTGACACAAACTTGTTCAATGATAACAGTTGTCCAATTCTAATCCTAAAAAGGAGATTGATAATTTTCTTAATAGAATTGAAACTCTCAGAGAAACAGGTATAAATGAAGGATAGCAATTGAATGAATTAGAAAAGGAGCTTGAAGCAGTCTACTATAAAAAAGAATGTTATTAAAAGAAAAAGTCGAGGATCAAATAGTTGAAAGAGGGTGACAAAAACATCAAATTCTTTCGTCACTTGTTCCAATCCCGGATTCAATATAATAACATCTGAAAATTAGAAAAGAATGATGAAAAATTCACCACCTCTCAAATAATCAAACATGTCATTAAAATAATTAAATTTATTTTTATCAATATAATATAAAAGTTTTATGAGATGCTAGATGTATATTTTTATATGCAATAACTATAGCTAATTTTTTGTGTACATATAATAATATAATAGAAAGAAAATTAACATTTTTTTTTAAAAAATAAATACTAAAAAGTCATCAGAATTTATTATTTTTTGCTATCACTTAGCCATCAACTTAATTGTTTTAGTGTAATTCTTTTAGTCTAGTAATTCAATATCACACTTTATTTCATACTTTTAAATATTAATGACTAATTGATGACCAAAAACAAATTATGATAGCTTTCTAGTATTTCTCTATTATAAAAATAAAAAATCTAAATTTTATAAGAGATGCTTCATCAACCATATTATATATACATAAAAAATAAATTATTTATATACAATATATAATATATAATATATATATATATATATATATATATATATATATATATAGTGAGTTAACTTTTTAGTGTATATAGAGTATTTTGTTTTATATGTGTATGAAATTCATTATTTATGCATTTCTAATAAGATGGTAAATTTATTTTTATACAAAGAAGACCCCGTTTTTCAAAAGACAAAAAAAAAATACATCATCAAAATTTACGTTTAAATTTAAATATTGTGATCAATATAATTTTAGAAAAAAAATACTATGTAGATATAAAAAATTAGCTATCATATATTTGTGTATAAATTTATATTTTATTTAACTTATTTTTAATATATATTTATATTTTAATATATATTTTTATATGAATAATAATTAATACTTAATTTTAGCATACACGTAGCATATGATTAATTTTAGAAACACTTTTTTTTTCTTCATAGATAAAAAAAAAATCTTACCTTCAAAATTTACATGAAAATTTAAATAATTTAATGATAGAATAATTTCTATCAATTTAATAAGGTCACATCCCTGTTACGTAATGAATAATTGCTAATAGTTGAACTAATACTCATAGTTGTATGTATAGGTAGTATAAGCACAAGATGAAAAATACAGTTAGTAAGGTTAGAAGAGTTAGTTATCAGCTTGTGACTAATATTTATTCTTAGGTCTCTCTCCTCTCTCTCTCTCTCTCTCTCGCTACACCTAAATTTCACTTGTCATAACAAGCCACAATTAATTATTATGAATTTAACTAGTTCAAGTTAAGCAATCCAACATGAATCCGTAGGTTCACTTAATTATTAAAGGACATGATATAGTTTGACCCTAAAATATAAAATAAAAAAAAGAGAAAAAGAAAGTCAATAATGAAGGTTGTGCATAGTCTTGTATGTATCTGAAAAAACAAGAGAATCGGATACCTTTGTCTGTTTCTTACCCATAAATCATCGTATAAAGTTGTAGCAAAAGCGGCACATAGATGAAAATATATTCAAACGATCGAGTGTGCCGTGAAAACAAGACCTTGATTTTAATGTTGGGATGGACCAACAAAACAAACATAAAATTCGATGTTGCTACTACTTAGCTTTGTTGTGATGAATAATATATATGATGAGATGAATGAATGAATGAATGATGCCTTTTAATGCCTCTTATCTTATCAAACCAATCAATGCACGCAGCTGTCTAAATGCACCATCATATCTATCCCTTTCTTTTTACAAAGACATGCAATATATTTAAGAATTAAGAATGAAGAATGAAGAATTTCTTCTATCTATCTATCTACCACTATGCAAGATTTTCCTTACTTTTTTGTACATTCGTATACAATTCCTCACAACTGTCCTTCAACACAAAAAGGAGGAACCATCTTTTCAAATCGATATATTATATATTACATATATATCATCACTAATTAATTCATTTTTTAATTTTTATTTCTTCACCTTATTAGCTTGATCGTGTAATAATTAAGATCATTTTTCTAAATTTATTTTACACTTGATAATAAGAACATAAAAAAATTGAAATGTTTTATTTTAAGAAGAACAAAGTTAATTTTAAAAATTTTAGGTTAAGATATAAATAATGTTGGATCCGAAAAGTCATAGCAAAGATTTTTATTTTTGATATTGGGTTTGGTAGTGGTGTTTTTTTGGATTGTAAGTTGTTAAAGTGCAGAATTCGAATTCTAAGGTGTAAAAATTTTCTGTTTTAAAAAAATTAAAAAAAATTGAAATAAAGAAATTAAATCCTTCAATTTGGTTCTTTCTAGCGTTTTAAAAAAATACCAAAAATTATAGTATTAAATTATGGTATTAAATTATAATACTCATTTTATTTTCATAAAAAAAAATAGCTATGAATTTTTGTTTTGACATGCATAATGGCTTGACCAGCAAACGAAAATTACTGAGAGAAGAATAAAAAAGAAAGAGAGTGGGGGACCAAACCCAACTCAATATGAGAGTGATAGGCACAAGATTAAAGATTTTTCTTCTTCTTCTTTTTTATTTCTTTTGTGGTGAATTGTGATCTGTGTAGCGTGTGACACATTCTGATTCTCTCGTTGCCAGAGAAGGCAAAAGACGTAATATTCAGTTTGCTGTATTATACGAATGATTCCACATTTACGGCCAAACATCATTGGTACCAATGCCAAATTGATTTTTTATTTCCCATGTAATTTTTCACTACCATATAATATAATATATTATTAACATTCATCATACATAAACACAAAAATATTACACGAATTATTATGGCAGATATAAGTGACTTAATTTTCCTTTTAATGCAAATGTAAAAGCTTAAGCTTCTTTTTCCCTACTTTTTAATATAAAGTTTAGTCAATTAATTAAGAGAATATAATAAAGGTTAGCTATCCACCTTCACTATAAGATGTATAGAATGAAGTTAAGCTTTTATCATTTTTCATAGGATTTAGTGAAATAGTGCCCACTGGTTAAAGGTTTTTAACACAAGAAGTCTAAATTGAGAGTTGTGTACAACTGATAAATAGAACTTTTTATTTTTAATATGATGAAAGGAATGGTGTATACCTGAGTTATGGGGGTGTTTGGTGATTTACTGGCGTATGATGGTTGTCCAAGAGAAATCGGATCGTCCGATTAGAGGTACTGAAAACTCTGGGTCCGATTTGGCAGAAAACTTGGGTCCGATTTTAGAAAACTCTGGGTCCGATTTGTACCCCTCTCTCTGTGCAATGAAATTGGACCCTCCGATTTGTGTATTTTTCACAATTTTAAAAAACACCAAAAATTACAATATTAAAGTATATCACCACTTCTACTTTTATAACAAAAAAAATTAGCCATAAAAATACAATTTGTATCCGCAGATATCTAATTTGGTGGGAGTGAATTGACAACACAATATATATTCTATAAATTAAATTTTTGTAAGGGATCGGAGTAGTAGTTTTAATTAATAAAGTGTATTTTATATTACATTTTGTATTAAAATAATCTAAATAATTAATATTAAGTTAAAAATAAATACTTATCAATTTTTTTAAGAATCCATTTGATATTTTAAAACAAACATCTAAATGGTTTTGGTGTAAACAAATAAAAAAATAACTAATTTTTATCCAAAACAACATAATTTTAAATTAATTTGACATCATTTGAACAAGTGTACTTTGTACGTTTAAATCTATTTTTATGTAAATTTTTTTCTTTTCTGTGTTCAGTAAAGCATTCTGCTTAATAAAACCCTTTTAATTTAGTATAACGTTAGTTGCTAATATGCCTCTTAATCATCATGAAATAAAAATGGATTAAGCCATGTCTAAACATGGTGAATATCAAGATTATCAGAATAGCAATTGATTTAGCGATCAATTTTATTCTGATCCTAGAAAAATCATATCGATCACCAAATTGATTTAGGCATTTAGTAATGCTAAAATCAATCGTTATTCCAATCATTTCTTGTAGTGTATGCATCTCCGTAGTATAAATATTTTTAATTAATGTAAAAAAGAAGATGATATTTTTAATGAGATGGGGAATAATAATCCCTGAAGCTTTGAAAACAGTGATTAAGTGGTGAAGTGAAGAGCATATGTTTTTGTCCGCTATATGAGCGGTTAGAAGTAGATAGCATAGCCCATGATGATGATGATCATCCATGGTGAAAAACTAGCATCAAGTACCGAGTACGATAGCATCTTGCATGCTGTCTTTCTTGTGAAGGAAAAACCATGGTGGCCATGGTGCTATTGGCGTGCCAAGTCACGTCAGCACCACATGCTTCTTGTGTAGCCATTGTTCGTACTGTTTTACTACCCCTTCTTCCATGCCCATCACATCATCTCTTTTACCATTTTCATATTCTTCTTACATTTCTAACTAACTAACCCTTTTCCTTATTATTATTATATCAAATACAATCCATATAAACAAGTTTAATTACATATAACTGTAATTTTAACAACATTTGCCATGTAAATAGTCATTAGAAAGCAAAGTTTTCAAAAATCGAATTGTTAATAAATTGTTGGAATTAGATGTTCAATAGTTAAAAGATTAAACAAAGTTCAATTAAAATTGAACTAGAGATATAATAAAATAATATATTTATTGATAAAATATATAGTTGGTAAAGAAAATATATAGTTTATATAAAAAAAATTTTTTATTATTTTAAACTGGTTAACTATTAAAAGTCGAATTAATTTAACCGATTTATCAATTTTAATCGGTTCGTTGACAATCATTTTTATTCTGAAACGAATTAGTCTAGTTAAACCGTTTGAACCAACTAATTTTCTTTTTGATTCTTAGAATCATATTAAAAAAAATGAAATGTAATTAAATGACTGTAAAAAAAATATTACAAATATAGTATTTGTTACGGTTAAGTAGAGATGTAAGCGAGTATGAATAACCCAATTACCCGATTAAACCTAATCTGATCCGATTTTTATAGATACTATATATGATTACTATAGGGGTGTAAAATGTAAGGAAAATGATAAGGGGACAATGACTTTGTTGAACAATATGAATAATCACCAATCAAATAAAAACACACTACATCTTTAAATAATTAACCCTCTAAATTTTAATATTAAAATAACCATATGTACACTAGTAAAATGAACATCCAATTATCTATTGTTTACATTGTTTAATATTTTCATTGTTTATCTATATTTTTTCAAAATGTAATTACATCCAACTTTAATTGGTTGAGTATTAGATCTGAGGATACGAAATCCCTATCCGATTACTCAAAATATTATATTTAAAAAAATATAATATATATATTAAAAATTAACAATATGGTAATATAATTTTTATCAATTTAAATTTTTTTCTTAATTTTTTTACAAATTTAATTTTGATCAGGTATCTAATTAAGTAATTATTCGGACCGATCTAACTTGTATTTAAACGGTTCAGTTTTGATACGGTTCATGAAAAAAAACTCTAACTCGATCTGATCCAAACCGATCTATTTTGATCAAATCTAATATGATTACACCTTCCTAAGTTCTCTATTGGCAGTTCTGAACCTTCTATATACCATATCCAATTGTGTTTGAAGTATTTTTACATTAGTAAAAAAAATAATTCTGTCAAATAAAGGATTTACATTTACTTGGTTTGTGTGATCATGATCTTGGAGTAAATTATTGATACATAATTTATATATTAGAACGCAAGAAAGTTTTGAAGACTAAGGAAAGAACAAGGGAACAGTTTGGCACTGCACAATTAAAGGAATAAATTTCCTTTTGTTCGTTCTAGCTAGTCCTTTAAGGCTTCCATGGAAAACATGACATGTCTCTCTCAACCCTCTCTACCCTCTCTACCCTACCCTCTCCCAATCCTATGAATGCTTTACAGGCTTTACATTTAAAAATCTAGTGACTCATTATCATAAAAAGCTCAATACCTATCCTCTTATGCTGTTATGCATTATTTCATTGATTGAATTGAAGTGACTAAAACTAACTAAAACAGAAGGACACCAAACTTAGCTAAATCCAATGTTTAATTCTGTTACTTACTCCAATGCATCATGTAGCTGAAATATTTGCAGCAAACCACATAACTTGTTATCATAGTTATAACCAATTAAATAGTATATCGCGTAACAATTCATCTGCGTACTTAAATGTCATAGATATATTTTTTATATAAAATATTTTACATATAGCGTATTGAATGTATTGCATTCTGTGTAACTATACCCGTTATTATTTTTATGATGTAATTATATATATAGTGTAGTTGAAAGCATGGATTGTCCTATGCACTATGCATGTGATATGGGGTCCCTTGTTCAACTCCGTATCAGAAATCACATCAACAAACAAGAACAAACAAAAGGAAGAGAGAAAGAATCCTCCTCTTTCCATTTTGTAGTTCCTTGAGGACCAATAGTTGAGCATTTACCATGAACGCGCTCTAGAGTCATCTGAGAGAACTGTCTCTTTCAAACTAAACCATTCATGCAAAATCCATCCCCCACTTCCCACTTACTCCAACAATTTAGATTTAAATTTTCTCTTATTAGCTTTTCATTACACACAAAAACCTTCTCTATGCATTGCATTGGTTCCCCCCATTCTACTACTAATACAAGATAATTGCTTACGAGAGTTGGCACATGTGGTAAACACTCGAAATATATATTCGGGCTGTTCCTGATGGGCGATTTATAAGTACTTATGTAACTAAATTTTGTTGTAAGTAAGAACAAGAATTAAGAACATAATTAACTTAAAAGGTGGTTGTGGTCCACACTGCTTCCACCTTCCTTGTCTACCTTTTTGCCCCCTATAAACCCCCCTACACTCCTCTTCTTCCACTCCCATTTCTTCCCAAAGAGGAGGTTCAAAAAGGCTATTTTCTTCTTCCTCTTCATTGTTGTCATTGTCACAATGGAGGCCAGGATGAGGAGAACAACAGTTGAGAAGATGAGGAAGGATAGCACAGTTGATGAGGTAGAAGAGGAGTTAGAAGAGGAAGATGAGAGTGGTGTTGGTGATGGTGTCCTTGCAGAAGAAGAGAAGAAGAAAAGTGCTGTTGGAAGTGGGAGAAGAGGATCAAATGGGGCAGGAGGAGTTTCTCCACCTTCCTGCCAGGCTGAGAGGTGTGGCGCCGACTTGACCGAGGCAAAAAGATACCACCGCCGCCATAAGGTGTGTGAGTTTCATTCCAAGGCACCTGTGGTGGTGGTTGCAGGGATGAGGCAGAGGTTTTGCCAGCAATGTAGCAGGTGTTCAATTCACAGCATTTTTCTCTTGGTGTGAATATTGTTTTGTTTTTCTCCTTTTTTCCTTAAGCGGTTTACTTAGAAACTAAGCATAGTACTAATTCTGAGGTAAATCTTGAAACTATTAACATGCATCTTAAATGATTTTGTTAATACATTAAGAAATTGAATCTTCACAAAGATCATTATTGTTGGGTATAGTTCAAAGTACTAGTTCCATGTGTCTTACCTTGTAGAAATATCTCTGATGAGTCTGTGTAGGTTCCATGACCTGGCAGAATTTGATGAAGCCAAAAGAAGCTGCCGCAGGCGCTTGGCCGGACACAACGAGAGACGCCGGAAGAGCAACATAGAGCCTTGCAACGAGGGAAGCGGCCGAGGCGGCAAAGGGCAACCCCCTAAGGAAAGCCACTGCAGAAACACCGACGATCGGGGAAGAACTCAGATGAACATTTCAGGGAGCTCTGGCTACAAGTCCTTCCATATCAGATGAAGTGAATCTGTGCTCAGCAGGCTCCCTCTCTTCTGTCACCCTATGGTTCCTTGCATTCCAAGGCATATAATAAGAAAAAGAAAAATCCCCTTTTTTCTATGTTAGAATAATAAGAATGTAATCAAGAGAAAACTATCAATATCTAAAGGGGTGTGTCATTTGAGATGTAAACTAGTTTGTTTTCATGCAGCTTTATGCTTTGTTTTACCTACTCAGTTACTTTATTGTGTTTTTGTGTGCCTTAGTATATAATAATTATCCTGTTATATAAGTCTTTGAATGGTGTACTTTCACTCCACATGATTAGAATAAAATCTCTGTTGCTTCTTGTGGGTAAATTCTCACACCTCAGTTTATGCTATACTAATAAAATGTGTGCTAGATACTGATTCTGTTTGAGACTGGAAACACATTATTTTATTGATTTGGTTTCATTTTGAAGATGCATTTTTTCCCAATATGGCATCAAATGTCTACACAAAATATTTGTAACCTCTATTCCTTTGATGAAGGGTCATTCCCAGCTTCATTTTTAAAAGCGGTTATTATAAAGAAATTCTAAGTCTATGCTTAGTAAGTGTTTTAGAACAAAAAATAGAGAGACAGAGACAATGAAGAGAAAGGCAAGATTAAAGAATTATGTCTTTGTTTCTTTTCTTACAGTTTCCAACTTTTGGGTAGACACAAAGTTAGTCAAATTGTCTTGGGACAAAAACATTTTACTTAATTATGTATCTGTCTCTTTTTCCAAACAAAATTATATCTCTCAAATCTTTAAAAATTATGACACTAACCAAACTTATTTGCATATAAACAGATTAGGCTGCAGTTTGGTCTTACACAATCAGGAACTAAATCTGTCCCACATTGTTACTTAAAATAATGGGTTCTCACAGTTGGTTTTTATCAAGGAAGTTAAAAGATCACACCCTGAAATGTGGTTTCTTACAATGAAACCACATGATGAAGCTCTGTCCATATATTGAAATATGTTACACTTGAAAGTTTCTGAAACATCATATATTATCTTTTTTGTTCACTGAAATTTCACAACAATGCAGGATATATCATCTGTGCTTTTCCTGTTAAGTGCTTCTTCAGTAAGGCGTTTCGCCGAAGACCGAGCATCCTTTATGTCTTTGATGGTATTAACTGCTTCTTGATTTGTCATTACCTGGAATGAAATGAACGAACATATTTGAACACTATGTGTACATGTATGAGAAGATCCATAATGTGCATGGAATGATATTCATTTATCAAAATTAACCTTCCATAATCCATCACTTGCTAATATGAGGAATTCTACATCATCTTGTACAAGCTCCACTGTCACATGTGGTTCTGAACTCAAGTGTTTCTTCAGACTTTTGTCACCAAATGCCCTTGATACTGCCAACCGGCCATCAACCCTTGGAACGTCGCCTGAATTGATGACAAAGGATTCATTCTTAGCACCGGAATGAATTTGAGTGGTCAACAAAATTAGATCAGGGAAACAAATATAAGCTCCCTGAGCTTACAAACCATGACTGGACAACCTAGTTCAACACTAATAAGATCATAGATTAATAAAATGCCATACCTGGAAATTTTGACACAAAACCACCTCTATTTTTTATATCTTCACTTTCTATGTGTGGCTCATGATCCTCCGATAGTTGTTTGGCAAGGCCTTTCTTGCATAAGACGGCCCGAGAATCACCAATATTAGCTATGACTAACTTCTGACAATTCATCAATATTGCAGTAACAGCAGTTGAACCCCCTCTACCCAGTTCACCTGATTTCTCCAAAATGCTAGAATCGGTTATACTATAGGCTCTCCTGACAGCATTTTCAGGATCTTTCCAGAAGTCAGGCTACATGTGATGAAGACAAAAAGGAATGATTACACTTCCGTAACACATTGCAATCATATTCATTCAAATTGAATTGGCACTATGATGCTACTTTCCAATTTGGCCTTGAGGATGTGGGAATCTGACTTAAACAAAAACCAACCCATAGATTTAGTACTAACCATAAAAGGCAAGGATTCGACCTTACCTCTTTTAAGATGTTTTCAAACAAGTGAGACCGCAAGTAATTAGGCACATTGTGACCGGCATGGCCATCGAATATCGCAAACAAGCCTAGTTCATTGCTATCAACTTGCTTAAATTCAGCAACAACAAAATCCTCCATGGCATGGTATGATCTTCCCTTTACTAAGTGAAATCCATGAGTTACACGCCTTGAAATCTTGCTCTTTCCTTTCCCTGAGTCAGGTTCCGATGAACGCAGCCCAACTTTTTCCTGCATGCAATATTATGCTCATGTCAGAATGGAGCAATTCCACAATTGCAACATTCATAAGGGCAAGACAAATAAGCAAACAGATAGTGTGCATTGAAGAAAGCAATCCAATATCTTTTATAATAGCTTTTGCAAACTACTTGAAAAACCACAGGTCCATGTAAAGGAACAGGTGGATCTGGATGGTAAAGCATGCTTTGTTCTTTGATAAAAAGATGATTACAAAAAGGGTAAAGAAAGTGAGAAGTAAACTGTAGAAAACAGTGCCAATTGCCAAGAGGAAGAGCAAGCTGGTATTTTCACAATTCACATTCATGATTACCAGAAACAAAGATACAATTACAGATTACAATCATGAATTCTAGTAATTTATCTTTTTCTTCGTATACAGATCAAAGCAAGTTGAAAGATTGAACTTTTCCCCAATTCAGAAAAATAATTTATGACACTGTCAGAAGTCAAAGTCAATGATTGTAGAGATAAGTGCATTCATGAGTTAGGACAATGACAACCACAAATAAAAAATGAATAATCAATGGAGTTCATAGTAATTGAGCAATAGAAGCAATCCAATTGAACTAGCTGATGAGTATTAACATAAAAAATTAAAGATCTATATGCATAATTTCACCATAAAAGAAAAGCAAGAGAAAAAAAAGTTTCCTTTTTGTTTTTCTGA
The DNA here is from genome assembly GCF_059453495.1 of Arachis ipaensis. Lineage (NCBI taxonomy): Eukaryota > Viridiplantae > Streptophyta > Magnoliopsida > Fabales > Fabaceae > Arachis > Arachis ipaensis. The sequence continues at coordinate 27,141,357 of NC_142443.1, forward strand.
TGCAATCATTAAAGCAATAAGTCCAATAAAAACAAGTGAGAATGAAGAATACCTTCATCTTATGGAGGATTTCTCTTGCAGCCATAGCTGAGTGGAGAGGAAGGTTGTGTGTTGTGCGTGGTGATGAGAGTAGAAGAAGAAACAAAAAACAAGTAAGTGGTGTTTAGAGATTCCCTTCACGTTTTTAAGAGACAAGACCACTGTGACTAACTTTAGTTTGTTTTGCTAACTAATAAAACTGCTATTTAACTCTTCTTACTTTCTTTCCCTTCTTTTGTTTTTTTTTTTTTTGGGGGGGGTAAAATAAAATCTATCTACTGATTATATATCATTAAAGTTAGATTTCTTCAATATTAATCAAATTTATTATGTCCAATCAACTTAAATAAAATTAATTAAATAAATTAAAGATAAGAAATTTTTATTTTTTCATATATCACTTTTATTTTTATAAAAGTTAATACATGTTTATATTAATCTTATTTATTTTTATTTTTTAATGATTTTTATTCAAATTTTTATTTTAAAAAAGGTCCACCTTTCCTGAAGATGGAATCATGTTCGAAGTTTTATAATAAATAGTTAAAACAACGTATATTTTTTGACAAAATTGGATTTTTTAAGTATAATGTAAATATTTTATTTGATAAATTGTATAATATTATCAAGGAGTAATTGTTCTATTTTAAAGAATATATAATTTTTCTCATTATTTTTTATATTTTAATATTAAAAATAGTAAAATTTTGAATTTAATCATTATTTTGTAAAATTTTGTAGTAACAATACTTTATATGTTTTGTTTAAAAGAAAAAATACTTCATATATTTTTATATATTATCCTCTGTAATAAACATAATATTGGTGTTATGAGGGTTGAATATATAATTTCAAACTAAAATAAGTTGTTTAGTCACCCAAAAAAAACTAAAATAAGTTGTTTAAAAATAAACCATTAAATTATACACAAGCACAACGATCATATAACAACCACTATATAAAATGATTATTAGAAAAAACGTGTTGATAAAATTAGAAATTATTTTAATTGTAGATATATTTTAGTATGTGATGTGCTCTTATGTTTTTTTTTTTTTTACGATATTTAAGAGAAAAAATCATGTGAAATTAGGCGTCCATTTTGTTTGGAGATGAGTAGTTCACGGTTTACATTGCAAAAAAATTTTTTATATATATAATTTTTTTTATCAAAGACAGAGAGATTCAAATTCGCAACTTCTTAAAGTGAGTATAAAGAGACTTGCTATTTGAGTTATAATTTATTAACTCTATATATATAATATTATTGAAAAAACAAAATATCGTAAATTTATTTTCTTAAGCCAAATGACAGCTAAGTGATCACATTTTTATACTTGAAATTTGACTGATGTTTCTAACCAAATTTGTTTGGAAAGAAATATATTTTTTAATTGAAAAGTTGACTCATGTACTTGTAAATGTGTATTTATCAAACTAGAGTTTTGATCCGTCCGTTAGCTATAATTCAGCTCAGGTAAAACTATAAATCGGAATTTGATTAAAACTAAATACACACGTGGAGAGTATATGTTTTGCTCTCCTAACGGACTTATTCTATAAAATCAAATAAAATCAAATAACTATGTGTCAACTCAGATGGGCACAGCAATCTCTTCGCAAATCTCTCTAAACAAGCTTACTAAAGAGCAGTTGTCACATAATTAGACCCACTAAATAACAGCTCCGCAATATTAGACCCACTAAGTAAGTAGCACAACAATTCTATAAATACATATTCATTCCTGACATGAAAGAGGTACGTTATTCATTTTGAATAACTCATATTTATCTTCTACTCTTACTAACTTGAGCGTTGGAGTGCCTTTGCAGGTGCCCACCGCCACCGTTCTTCGAGAAAACCGATGTATCATCCTTCTTGTCCAAGGAGAAGCGAGTCCGATCATCAGGAAAACGAGCTATACCTTGAAGTCGGCCACTCACACAAGAATATTTGGCGCCCACCGTGGGCTGAAATTAAATAACCCCACGATAACCTTTTGTTATTATTTTTGTAGGTCAATGCCTGATGATGTTCCCCCACCTACTCATGGTGAACTGGTGGCAATGAACATCACTCTCGGAGACAAAGAAAATGGCCGTTGTTCTGACTCATAGACCAACGGGAGCAAAAACGAGAGAAACAAGAAAGGGACCGAATAAACTAATTGGAATTATATTCGAGTTTTTTAACCAAATTTAACTTCACATATTACTCGTGAATGAGTATTCGCTTTATTTTTTATTTTACATTGCTTTGCTCTAATCAAAATATTTATTATTATGCCGAATTGCTCTTTTTTTCTTTTATGTTGCCGACAATAAAAAATTTAAGCAACTTACAATGATAACGATACTTTCTCATTGATTACTGTCTCATTGATTTTTAGCAAAGTAACATAATACATAACTACTTTTTACTTTCTCATTGATTTTTAGCAAAGTAGCATAATACATAACTACTTTTTGCTATTTTAGGATTTGAACCCAAGACTTCTTGGTTAAACTGAAAGATATTTACCAATTTGACTAATGTCACATTTCTGATAGATGAAATTGTCATTATCATTCATAGTGTCATGAAATTGGGACTTATCTAATTCAAATCTACAAAAATAAAGGTCTCACTGTAATGTTGCTCTACATCTTTTTTTATTTGTTACTTCCTTTTTTTTAGACCTCAATCATATCTCATGAGCAAATTTCATCTTCTCCTCCAGCAATTCAGAGAGTTATAACTTATGAACCTATAAGTCTTGACAATTCTACTTCGGTAAAATCATGTATATGCATGATCTAATTTGCTCTACTACTTTATATATTCGAATTGCTTCGCATTATGTATGTATTTTATCATTTCATGTATCAAAATCAATCAATCAATCCAAAAATAAAATTGGCTATTAATCAATCCGAAAAAAATGATTTTTTACCAATCAAAAAGCAAACTCAATTAGCAATTATCTCAATTTATTTTTCTATTTTACCATAATTTATGCATGTTTACTTTCAATCCATTTTATTTGTGTTACAAATCTTTATTATTCATTCAACATTCAATAATTAATTGCTTTGGTCAAGAAATTTGTCGATAAGTTGCTGTAGGTTGAAAAAATTCTCAAGACAATTGATCATTACATTCTCGGATCATACAATCGATTCGGTCAACGAATACATATTTTTGAACTTTTCAGTTCGCGTCAATAAAATACTATATGACATCCATGAAAAATTGTTCTCTCAAGCAGAAAAGTATCCCACACAATTATATTGATCGAACAACTCTTATCATTCAATTGGTTTTGAATAAATATTGACTAACTGACTAAGTTTGGGGGCTACCACTCATTGAATAGCCATAACTATCTCACTTTCTAATCTTTTTTATTCATCTTTATTTATTTGTTTATCTATTTCATCTGTTCGATCGTTTACAATCTTTCAATATAACTTTTTTACTACTAATTTTTTTTATTTTTCTCTCTTTTCAATCTAGCAAGTTGAGCTTGGGGGCTGCCATAATCACAATTCCGATTTATAGGTTAGAAGCTCAACCTGTTTAATTGAAAACTTTCACATGTCAAACTTGGGGGCTATGATCCGTCCGTTGGCTATAATTCGGCTCAGGTAAAACTATAAATCGGAATCTGGTTAAAACTAAATACACACGTGGAGAGTATGTGTTTTCCTCTCCTAACAGACTTATCCTATAAAATCAAATAACTGTGTGCCAACCTAGATGGGCACGGGAATCTCTTCGCAAATCTCTCTAAACAAGCTCACTAAAGAGCAGTTATCACATAATTAGACCCACTAAGTAACAGCTCCACAATATTAGACCCACTAAGTAACCGCCTATAGCAGAACAATTCTATAAATACATCCTGACATGAAAAAGGTATGTTATTCATTCTGAATAACTCATATTTATCTTTTACTCTTACTAACTTGAGCGTTGGAGTGCCTTTGCAAGTGCCCACCGCCGCCGTTCTTCGAGGAAACCGATGTATCATCCTTCTTGTCCAAGGAGAAGCGAGCTCAATCATAGGAAAACGAGCTATACCTTGAAGTTGGCCACTCACGCAAGAACAAGTTTAAATGAACGTGATTTTATAGAATTCATTTTGGGTAGAAGTGAGTTTGTACCAACATAATTTATGTTTGATAATTTTATATCAAAATTAATTTTGATAAAATGAATATTGTTTGGATAATATTACTTAAAATCACTTTTAAATAAATAATTACTAAAAAATACATGACATTAAATTAAATAATTATCTTTTTGTAGTGCGATTTGGATCAATTTTAAAAGAAAAATCAATCCAATTTAAAGCATATAATTTGTTACGGTTTTGATTAGATATGTTTGATTTTAGTTTTTAAATTCGATCCAATACGATTCAAATTTTTGCGATTTGGATTGCTTTGGTTTATTCAATTTTTTAAAAAATAAAATTTTAACATTTATTATTAAAAATAAAAATAACTTTATGTTAGTAAACAAATAAATAAATAAATCTCATTTTATATTAAAAAAATACTTACTAAATAATAATAATATATCTAACAAATTCAATATTAATTTAAAATTTAAATTTAATAATAAAATAGTAATATTAAATTATATTTTGCGGTTGTATTAGATTAGTTTAGTTCGATTTTAAAGAGTGAATATAAAATCTGACCCAATCTATATAATTTATCAAAATAAAATCCGATCTAATCCAAATTAATATGATTTTGATCGATTTTTTATTTTAGATTGGATAGTGTTTTTGGTTGGATTGGATTGGATTTAACACCTCTACTTACAATTAATGATAAATTTATATTCAACTTTATTTCATATATTTAATGTTTTAAATTTGAAGTCTTAAAATGTATTCCGCATCCATTTTGTTTAATTTGTTGATACTATAAAATATATTCAAATAACTTTTAGCTACTATGATTTAGTGCTATATGCATAATAAAACTCTATTATTGTTGTCCACTTTTTTAGAAAAATATTTTATATCTATATGTAATTATCTCATAAATAACCGGTATTTCTTTAAATGCTAGAAATTATTACTAGCGACTTCTCTTAAATATTTAAAGAAAATGTATGAATTTTCAAAATATAAGGATACAAAAGTAATGCTCCATGCTAGTTATATTGATGTATGCTTCACTCTTTAATTGATACAAGAGGATAAGAAATTTAATGATATGTCAGAAAGTTGTTTGTTATTCGACTACCTTTTAACAATATTTTAAGACCAAAATATGTATAGAATAGATATTTTCATGAACTCTCAATGATATTTTATATCAATGAAGAATATTATTAACCATGAAGGATGGGTTTTATTAACTGCAGTGTAATATTTTAAATTTTTTTAATGGGATAAGTACTATTTTGGTATCTAAAGTTTGAGGTCGAAATTGAAATCGTCCTTAACGTTTTTTTGATTTAAAATGGTCTCCTAACATTATATTTAATATTAAAATCATCCATTTTAACATAATAATTTTTTAAATAACATAAATACCCCTTTATCACCACTCTTATACCACTGTGGTCATCTCTATATTTCATCTCAATAGTCACAAGTTACTACAACCTCATCTCTATGCTTCATCTCAATGGTCACAAGTTACCATAACCAACAATATCACACTTTAAATTCTTCAAATTCAATAACAACAATAATAACAAATTTTTCTTTCAAATTCAACCACAATAACAACAAAAGATAAAAAGAATCTAACTTCAAAAATCATTGAACGTAATTTGAAATCATTGAAGATCTTAATAATTTAAAATATTTGAACCCTAACTTCAGAAAATTAGGAACCAAACCTCAACTTGCCAAATTAGGAACATTGGACGACGGTCACTCACTCACCTCCTCACGCATTGTCACACTCCCTGACTCATACTGTCGTCTCACGTATAGCACCGCAGCAACGTCGTCAACGTCTCCAACAGTGACGTCATCTCCAGTCGTCCAACGTCCGTCGTCCTTTCTCGCGTGGGTCATCTCAAACCCTAATTAACCATAATCTTGGAGGTTCTTTCTTTTTTACCTTCACTTTCACCATCGTGTTTGCATGGGAGAGAGAGGGAGAGGGAGAGGGGGGAGTGACAACGCAACAGAAAATCGAAGCATAAGGAAAAGGAGAGGAAGATGTTTGTGCTTGCTCCTATTGCGAGGCCCCTTACTAGCAAGAAGCTCTGCAAGCGAACCTTGCGACCGTTATTTGGGAAGGAGGTGGAGAAAAGGATGGCGGTAGCTGAAGGATTACTATGTGTTCATAACACGCAACAGAAGAAAAAAAATAATATTAAAGATCTATTTTGTACTTAAATTTTATTCTAGTAACATATAAATCAAATCTAAATACCTGAATACACTATTAAAAATAATTTTCTCCTTTTATGGTACGAAGACACTATACGTATTCACATCGATGCCAACTTTTGCTGTCAATTCTTTGACCAATAGATATTTGATCTAAATTGAAAACACTTCTTTGTAACTCTTTGCTCACCATAAAATTCTTTATGCTCACATATATTTGTATATGTAGATATAAAGGAATCAAACTCTTGTGTTGGTTAGTCTGTGTCCTCTACTCTTGTCATACATATATATAGTATGAGATTTGTTATTGATTTTAAATTTGAATCTCAATCCAAATTTAAATCATATCTTATTTCAAACCTGAATCTTATCTTATCTTATTTCAAATTAAAATCTTATGAATCATATCATATCACAATTTAATTTGAAACAGAATCAGTTAGGGTCTTATCCAAACTTAGAATTCAAATTTAGAAATAGAATAATTAATTATTCTTAATTAATTCTCACTTAATATTCTCAAATACTATATTATTATATTCTTGGTGCTATCAAAAAATATAATAATATTCTATTTGAATTAATATAATTATTTATTTTGATCAAACCAAAATAATAATTAAATAATTCTTTAACAAAGATCAGAACACTCGTTAGTGTGTGACCCCATAAGTTAAATACTAAGCGGGTAGTAAATTAGTCATACTAAATTTACTAATCAAGGTTGGCGTCTAGCAACACTCCTTAATAACCCGATACTATGAAGTAATATATTTTTCCTAAGAACTTGAGAAGAACAAAATATAATTTCTTCCATCATTCCACCTCTTGGTTAACCTTTGTTACTATTATTATAATGAACTGTGAATGACCTAAAAAAATTTATTTCTTCATTCATTCATTTTTCTTGGCCAAGATTTTATTCAACTCAGTCATTTTAATCATAGAGGTCAGACTCTTTACCGAAAGTTGATAGATTTTTTATTGACTAATCATTGATTCTACAAATATTTAAATTATACCCAATATCCATTCAACTAGCACCCTAGGATATTAGGTTCCGAAATCAAAGTATAATAAATACATTATTAATTATTATGACAGTCGCAGGTTAAAGGAAATTCTATTACCATGTTCATCTTGAGAATATTCTATTGACAAATTTGCGATAATTATAATTATTAGGAATTCTCAAAATGAGTCAGTTCAACGGTTTTATATATATATATATATATATATATATATTGATCTTTTCGGATTATTAATGTCCTTTTAATAATCCTATTACCAAGAACAATTTAGATTAAATTATAAAAGATTTATCTCTCAATGTTATGATTACTATCACAATGATAAATCTCTAAATTTAATTAAAGACTTTATTATATTAACTATTTAATTAAATAATACATATAAATTATTTGACACATGATTAATTAGATTGTGGTTATACTACTTATTTTCAACAGCAGTAGTGAAAAGGAGGTTGTAAGTAGATGATGGAGGATGATGGTTGAGGATGATGCTCTCTAATGAAAGATGATGAGAGAAACAGGGAAGAGTGTATTTTTTATATAAAGGATAGCAGTAGTGAAAAGGAGGTTGTAAGTAGATGATGGAGGATGATGGTTGAGGATGATGCTCTCTGATGACAGATGATGAGAGAAAGAGGGAAGAGTGTATTTTTTATATAAAAGATAAATCTATTAAAAGGATGATTTTAATACTAAATATAATATTGGGAATCATTTTGAACCAAAAAAAAGGTTAAAGATAATTTTGATTTTGATGCCAAATTATAAGTACTAAAATAGTACTTATCTTTTTTTTTTTTAATTATTGATCATTTTAAGTTGATTAAATTTTAACACTATTATTATGAGCTTGTTTGGGCACCATTCTTGCAAAAGATTTTTTTTTAAATGATATTTTTTTAAGATCTTTTATAAAAGTAAAAGTGATTTTATATTTAGATATCTCATGTAAAAAGATCTTTTTATCTATCAATTATGTTTGGGTAAAATAGGATAAAAGTACTTTTATGTTCATTTATGATGTGAAAAACATCTTTTTTTTTTTTTAAGAAAAAAGAGATCTTTTAAAAAAAAGATGCAAATTGTAACTTCTCAAAAAAGATATTTTTTTATTTTACTAATACTTTTACTTTTACTATTAGAAATTTGCTAAACACACTAAAAAATTAAAAAAAAAACATTTTTCATTGAAAAAGATTTTTTTTTATCGATTTAATGACCCCCAAATAACTACTATGTATTATGTGTAGAATTAACCATGTGAAATAATGAGATTAAGCAGTTATGCTTATTTGATTTAGATAAATTTTTACAATTTTATAACAAAATCCTAAATATACTATCTTCTAATGTCTTTAGCAACTGGAGTAGATAGTTCTTTGTTTGCTAAAAGAATAGTTATAGGATAGAGAAATGAGTTAAAACAAATAACTTTGACCACGTTAGCCTTTATAACACATCTAAGAAAAAAATTATACAATATCTTTAGAGTTGTAACCTCCCATAATATATAAACTATTAATATATTTTTTCTCAAAGTAAGTTCGCCTGAAATTGTAGTAGTACCATCTACTAAAATTTGACTTTTTTTTTTTCATGCATTTACCACCTTGAGCTTGAGATTTTTTATGCATGCAAGTATTTTAAAGTACGTATTGATATATCAATTCAATAAATAATAATAATAGATATATCATATGTTTCTGTCAGTTAATTAAAGTAAATTTGATAAAGTTATTATGGTTGTTTATCCTAAAGTATTTTTGTCTTTAGTTATGGTTATGGAGTACGACAACAATATTTTTTTGGAGCTTGATTTCGGTTGAAATTTACTTAAATAGTAAATTACACTGGATTTTAACTCAGGTAACATTGAATCTTTATTCCTTTATAATAAAAAATGATAGTACACTTAAAATTTAAAATACTACTAAATATAATGAAAATTTCATATTTAAGATCTAATTCGGTTATCCTCAAACAATGATGGACCAAAAAAAAATTTAGTGATGGAAATATAAATATATTAAAATAAATTTTATTTAACATCCATATATTTATAATTTGAAATTACAATGATGTATAAATAGACTTGTTTTATATATATATTTAGAATAATTATGTATAAGAGTTAAAATAAAGAATAACCATTAAAATTTAATTAAAAAGTTTTTTTTAGTTAATATTAGTTAACTTTTTTAAAATAATTTTATTTATTTTAAATTTTAAATTCTAAACTTTTTAAAAATGAAATTTTTAAAATTAAAACAAACATTGGTTAATGTAGTTCCTTAATTATATTTTTTTGTTAATTAATAGATATATAATATATTTTTATCTCAACCAATTTAAAAAAAATACTAATAATTTTATTTATATTTAGAAAACTAAATTTCAGTTTGGCCATTAACTAATTGGCTAGTTTAAAAAAGATAAAAACTTACATGTAATTGTCTTTATGTGAAGTAAATATATAAGAATCATTAGAAGATTTGACAAGTTTAGCTAAATTATCATTTAACAATTCTTAACTATTAATTTTACATAAAAACAATTATATATAAGTCATTACTTTTAAAAAGTATATTATCACTACTTATTAATTTTTTTTTTTAATTTTGATATTAAATCAAATTTAACAAGACAAATATTACTGCATGTTTTAATTTTTTTTTTTATATATATCTCTTGCTTCTTTGGGACGCTCTGCTAGGGTTTCACTGCGCCGCCTCCATGGTTACACCTTTCTTTATCTTTTCTTCGTCAAATTCTTTCCATCTTCTTCTATTTTCTTTTCTTAATTTCTTTTCCACTTAACTCCCTAATTTTGTTTTCTCTCCCAATTCATTCCTCTTTTAATTCATTCCGTTTTGTATGTATGTATTATTATTATGTGTGGTCCAGCATTGGAAACATATAAAACACACACATAACACGATGTGATTAGATCATCATTGGTTCCGGTTAGTTTATGTCTGTTGTCTGGGAGTACCTAAGGAGTACCTAATTAACAAGAAAGCATGAGGGAGCAATCAAGCATAGCGAAAGACCCCTGGAATCGGGAGGAGTACGTTCGGCTTGAACGAGATTCATTCAGTATTTTCGTGGACAGTTTACCAGCGGATATCTCGAAACGCGAGTTGTTTGGGTTATTCTCTTGGACGGGACGGATCAACGACATATACCTCTCAAGAAAGACGAGAAATGGGAAGATCTACCTATTTGCCTTCATACGATATACTACGAAGGGAGGAGCGTTGAAGGCTATTGCTAAAATGAATCACATGCTGTTAAGGGGAAAAAGCTTTAAGTATAGGAGGGATGCTTGAAGAGTGGCAGAGGTGGTGGCGGAGGGAAGGCCACACCACCGCCAGGCTGAGGTTAATAACGCGGTAAGGGAGCATACAGTTGGGATCCAGCCATCTCCAAACATGGTGCAGGGAGCACGGCCGAGTGCTCTAGATATTGCAACACATGCCATAGAGGAGGATTCCAAGAAAATGGGGGCAATGTTGCTGAAAGCCTCTGTTGCCAAGACCAATCTCGAATGGCTGCAAAGGAGTGTGATTGGGAGTACTGTGATACCAATTGACTTCAGACTATTGAATGAACTCAGCAGGAAGGCTTGGCCTCACGTTGTTAAAATCTGTGAGCTGGGGAGGTATAAGGCCTTGCTGATATTTGAGAGTACAAAGAGTGCGGAGGAGGCGTTGGAGGGTTGTGAGGATGGCCGCTGGCAGTTTTTCCATAGTATGTGCCGTTGGAATGATCATGAACGGAGTGTGAGGAGAAGAGTGTGGATTGAGTGTTCTGGCGTTCCACTATATGCCTGGTCCGAGGATACTTTTCGTGCGATTGGTAGCCAGTGGGGTGAGGTTGTGGCTTGTGCTAACGTTACAGCACCAAGTTTGTCGCTCCGGGCTGGTCGTATGCTGATCGATACCTGGAGGGTGACATCTATCTCGGAAAGGTTTTATTTAACTGTAGGGTCGACGGAGTTTGAGGTAATTGCTGAGGAACTTGGCAGTGATGAACATGGCTCTTTGGAGGGGGTGGTGGTGACTGATGTGATGCCAGGGGTTGCTGGGAGCATGGAGGTCATTAGCGGTACTTGAAATCCGATGAAGAGGGGGTGGCCGGGTCCGGCGGCTGAGGAGGTAGCCTTGCCGCATAGGATGGAAGGGGATCCGGAGGGCAGAAGCGTAATTATGGCCGATATTTTGGATGAATGGAGCAACAGTTTCTTGAATTCAAATTCTGTAACGGCCAAGAATATGGTTGCTGAGCTCAGGGGAGGAAGTGCTGAGATTGAAGAAAATGCGTCAGAGAGGACTCAGTCGTGGGACTTTGATGCGGACCGGGTGGTTGCTGTGGGAGAAATCACAAGCCAAATTTGTTTGGGCTCTAATAGCTCTAAGGCCCAGCTTGTTTACTCTAAGCCAAAGGGGGCAATGTTGGGCTTGACTTCCCGAGGCCCATCTACTCCTCATGCTGGTTCCGTGAAGGGGATGCAGATTGGGCCTGTTGCGAAGCGGGTTGTGGGTAATGCGGAGGGAGGATCTCAATCGGGTAGGTATGGGAGTGGTGATCCGTTTACATTGGGCGATGAAGCTGGGGAAGGAGACCACGGCGGCGTGGTCAGGTGTGATGCGGGGAGGAGAAGAGACGCAGATCGGGGCTTCGCCTTGGTGAGTACGACGCTGACTGTGGAGGCGGATGCTCACCCTGGGTCGCCGCACATGATGATGGGGATGGGTGGCGTGTGCAAGGCTGTTGACGTCGCGGGTGAAGTTGTTGAGGCGAGTCTGGGGGCACGGGGGTTGAGCGGGGCACTGGTGAAGGAGGTAGGCAGTGCTCTCGCGGGAGGGATGGTGCTGATGATGCCGCGGCTGATGGAGGGAGGAGGGCAGTGGATCTCGTTGGGAGGAATCCAGGTCGTGCAGGGGATGGCACTGGTTCTTTTGAGGTCAGCGGCAAGGGAGTGTCGTGCTCTCCGTTGGAAGGGGATGGGGCTAGCTTGGGAGATGAGTTGGCAGAGGGCAGGGACAGTGGCTGTCAGGGAGAGTTAGATACTAGTGTTCAGGGGAGAGTTTCAGCGGGTGTGCAAGGGGCCCCTTCTGATGCAGTGAGCGAAGCTGAGACGGAAACATCAGAGAACAAATGGACAGCTGATATGCAAGAAAACCAGGAAGCCTGGAAGCTTGCAGTAGAATCTGGAGCGGTACAGTATGATGAGGAAGATGACATCATGGCCATTCTACAGGCACAGAATGAGTTAATTGCGCAGAAGAAAAAACAGGCTAAGCGAAAGGAGAAAGCACGGAGGAGTCGGCCGAAGAATCGGAAAAAGGTGTGTATAAATGCTATACGATGATTTTTAGTTCTTGGAATATTAGGGGGTTGAAGGGGGTTGGTAAACTAAGTATGATTAAGAATTTTCGGAGAAAGTTTAATGTGCATATGCTAGGCTTGATAGAGACTAAGACAGAGATGGTGACAAATTTTGATATAGCGCAACTGTGGGGAAATGGCGCAGTTAAATGGGAGTTAGTTGGTTCGGTTGGTGCTGCGAGGGGACTGGTATTAATGTGGGACGACATGGTGTTTCGGATGAACAACTGTTATAAAGGGGCTCGCTGGATATGCTTGGAAGGTGTGCTGCTAAAAACTAACTTTCCCTGTGCTTTCTGTCTAGTTTATGGGCCACATGAAAGGGCGGAAAAACTCATTATGTGGGAAGAGTTGAGCTTCCTATCTGGGTTATGCCAAGTACCGTTCTGTTATATGGGGGATTTTAACGAGGTAACTCATGTAGAAGAGAGAAAGGGTGCTACCTCTTTAACAGTGTCCGCAGAAGAGTTTAAATTGTGGATACAGGATATGGAGTTAGTGGACTTGGCAATAACTGATCGCTTATTCACCTGGTTTAGAGGGCAATCATGTAGCCGCATTGATAGGGAACTGGTTAGTTTAGAGTGGCTAGAAGAGTTTCCTGATACAAGACTGAGAGGGGGACCTAGAGGGTTATCAGACCATTGCCCAATGATCTTGGAGGCTACCTGGATTAGCGGGGGACCAAGACCATTTCGGAGCTTGGATTCGTGGTTTACCCATGATGGGTTCTTGAGAATGGTGAAGGAGGAGTGGAGGAACTTGGGGGAGGGACAGTTCATTGATAAACTAAAGGCTCTGATGACTCCACTGAGCAGATGGCATAGAGCCAATTTTGGGAATATAGACCAAAGGATTACACAGCTGGAGGATGAAATTAAGAAAGTAGATGACATGGTAAGTACTGGCACGGCTGATGGGACTATTGAAGCAAGAAGGAGAGCGTTGGTAAGCTTCTGTAGAAAATGGTATATCAGGAAGGAGCTTCATTGGAAGCAAATGTCCAGATCGCGGCACGTGAAGGAAATGGATAAAAATACCCGCTACTTCCACAATCTAGCCTCAGCACGAAGAAGGTCGAATATGATTGATTCCTTAATGGTTAATGGGAGGTTGATAAGGAACCAAGCGAGGATCAAGACGGCTATTCGAGACTTCTATAAGGGGTTGTACCACCAGGAGACATCGCCAGTGATTGGGTTCAGGGACGGGCTTGTAAAGCAGATCAATGAGGAAGAGGCACTGGAGCTAAAGATGCTGCCAACTATTGAAGAAATAAAGGAGGAAGTGTGGGATTGTGAGTCAACAAAGGCGCCAGGTAGTGATGGGTACAACATGAACTTCATAAAAAAATGCTGGGATGACTTAGGAAGGGAGTTCACTGATGCGGTGCTAGGCTTCTTCCTTTCGGCTACACTTCCTAGAGACTCGAATGTTACGTGGGTTACGCTGGTGCCAAAGTTTACTGGAGCCAGAGAAATAAAGGACCTCATGCCGATTAGTATGGTGGGGTGTGTCTATAAGGTCATATCCAAGGTGTTGGTTAGGAGGATGCGAAAGGTAATGCCGGGGTTGGTAGGAGAGACTCAGAGCGCCTTCGTTAAGGACAGGAAAATCCATGATGGGGCCCTGATCGCCTGTGAAACAGTGCACTGGCTAAAAACACGAAAAAAGAGCGCCGCAATAATAAAGCTGGACTTCCAAAAGGCTTATGATAGAGTCAAGTGGGGCTTTGTGGATATTGTCTTGCAGAAGATGGGGTTTGGCCAGAGGTGGAGAGGTTGGATAAAGGAGTGTGTCACCACTGCATCTATGTCATTGCTTGTCAATGGATCACCTTCGAAGCCTTTCAAAATGGAACGGGGTCTACGGCAAGGTGACCCGTTGTCCCCATTTCTGTTCGTGTTAGTTGTGGATGTTTTGCATCGAATGATTGGAGAGGCGGTGAGGAATGGCCGTATAACTCCGTTACTGCTTGGTAGAGATAATATTGAGTTGTCTCACTTACAGTTTGCAGATGATACTATTCTTTTCTGTCCGCCTGATGAGGGGACCATAAGGAAATATCATCGGCTACTCAGATGCTTTGAGCTCATGTCGGGATTGGCCATTAATTTTGAAAAGTCCAGCCTTATACCGGTCAGCTGTGAGAGGATGTGGGTCCGGAGGATGTGTCGGTTACTGGGTTGTAAAGAGGCTTCATTACCAGTCAGATATCTGGGCATTCCCCTGGGAGCAAATCCGAGACTGGTTAAGACATGGAAACAGGTGATTGATAAGGTGGAAGACAAACTGAGTTTGTGGAAAGCAAAAACTCTTAACAAAGCAGGTAAGCTGGTCCTAATTAAGGCGGTTCTTAGTAGCTTGCCGATTTACTACCTCAGTTTATATAAGATGCCAAAGACAGTGGCAGAGAAGCTAATTTCTCTGCAACGACAGTTCCTGTGGAGTACTGAGGATGGGAGATACGGGGTACCGCTCATGAAGTGGGAAGTGGTTATGGCTCCAAAGAAGGCAGGTGGGTTGGGAGTTGGGGATGCGGTGATTCGAAATACTGCATTGCTGTTTAAGTGGTGGTGGAGGTTCTCGAAAGAAGACTGTCCCTTATGGAAGAAAGTGGTGTGCTCTTGTAATAATATGCATCCTGCAAGAATGGTGGGAGGACAGCCTACTCCCACGCGAGGGGGTCCTTGGAAGGATATATGCCAGCTACAAGTTAGTAAGCCGGGGCTGAGAGATCAGATGATCAGTGGGTTGTCGATGGAGTTAGGGAATGGCAGAACAATCCGATTCTGGGAGGATAGATGGCTACCGGCTGGAGTATTGAAAGATATGTTTCCTAGGCTTTTCTCGGTCTCAACTCTTCATGAATCTGTGATAGCAGACTGTGGCTTTTGGGATGGGCTAGTGTGGATTTGGAGTTTCCAGTGGAGGAGAGAGTTGTTCCAGTGGGAGTTGGACTTAGTACACCAGCTTCATGAGATCTTACAGTCATTCAAGCTTACAAATGGGAGGGAAGATAGTGTGGTATGGAAATTTGATAAAACAGGTGACTACTCAACAAAATCCTTTGTGCGAGTGATGCAGGAGGAAGTCCTACCGGAGGAGGTTACCAGCTATAGCTTCACTAGTGCTGTTTGGAAAGGATTTGTCCCCCCGAGGGTTGAACTCCTTTCTTGGTTTGCGTTAGTCGGAAGGGTCAACACAAAGGATCGACTGTGCAGATTACGGGTTATTGACCAGCGGGACAATAGGTGTCTTCTCTGTGGTAAGCCTGTAGAAACCGCGTATCATTTGTTTCTTAGTTGTGAGATTACATGGCAGGTGTGGTGTGCTTGGCTAATGGCCTTTCAACAAAGGTGGAGCTTTCCGGGTACTTTGAAGGAACATTTTGAGAGTTGGACGAGCTTTACAAGAAGGAAGGTAGAAAGGAAGAGATGGTTCACTGGATTCTTTGCTGTTATCTGGAAAATTTGGCTAGAAAGGAATGACAGGCTCTTTCGAAATAAGAGTTCAAGAGTAGGGGACATTATTAACAGATCGTTTACGTTCTACGAAGAATGGAGTGGTGCTGAGCCCTTTGGGTGTTGATGGCCGGGTCACAATGTCTAGGAGTTGTATGTTATCTTGTTTTATTCTTACTATAGCTTTGCTATCTGCTCCACTCTGCTGTGTTGAGCTCCCTTTGATTCAAAAAAAAACTGCATGTTAAATTTAATAAAATAAATATTTTAACATAAACCTCAAAAAAAATCATTTATAATTTATCGTAGAGGCAAAGAAAACAAAACAAAGAGGGCAACTATATATATTTATATATAATTATTATTATTATTATTATTTTACAGCTGCAGTGGGGCAATTGCCCCCTCCAGCGAACATGGATCCGTCCCTCCTCTCAAGTAATGTTACTAGTAAGAACTAAATTCAAAATTTGAAAAAAAAAATCTTTATTAATAAGTACTATTATGAAGTACTTTATGATAAATTCTTGAGTGATATCTTAATTTTTTTTATGATACATAATAAGGATTTGCCTTTTAAAACAAAACTAGTTATATTGGACGAGCAAATCGATTTCGATTCTTAAATAATCAATATCATTTTTATTTCTATTGTAATAAAAATATTTTTTGTAAAAAAAGACATTTACCAATAATTATTATTTTATGTATGGACAATTCAAGATTTCAAACACAATTTTTTTCTATAATTTCATATTAGTTAATATAAAATATTGTGTATTCATCTTATCTTTAACAGTTTTAGTAAGTGTTTAAATAAACTAACAAAAAAGTATGAAACAGTTTTAGTTAGATTTTAACAAAAATAGTTCTTCATAATACTTTCTTAATGACAACAACAACAACACTAACAACGAAGCCTTGTCCCACTAGGTAGGGTCGGCTACATGGATCAAACGACGCCATTAAGCTCTATCATGTATCATGTCTACAGAGAGACTGTTTACATGTAGATCTCGTTTGACCACCTCATGAATGGTCTTTCTAGGTCTTCCTCTGTCTTTTACCCCTTGTCCATTTTCCATCTCATCCACATCCTGACTGGGTGCTCTGTCGGTCTTCTTCTCACATGTCTAAATCACTTGAGACACAATGCTACCATCTTTTTCACAATAGGTGCTACTCCAACTCTCTCGCATATATCTTCGTTTCTTATTCTATCCAATCGCATATGACTACTCATTTATCTCAACATCTTTATCTCTGCCGCGCCTAACTTATGTTTGTGCTCTCCTTTTGTAAAATCTGCAAGATTAGTAAATAATTAACTAATAATTAATTATTATTTAAAAAAATTAGAAATATGAATTTTATAAATTAATAAGATAGAGCTAATTAAAATAAGAATTTTGACACTAATTTTAAAGAATTTGGCCCAAGATTGGACTAAACGAGCCGAACCAATCGAACCAGGCCCAAAATGGGCCCACTGCCCAACATATATATTGACCCAACATAAGTAATCAGCCACTCAACCCTTCTCTTTTGGTGAAACACACTGAGCTTCAATGGAGGAACACCAAACCCTAACTTAATTTCACTTCCAACTTCAAATCCTTGTAACTTTTGATCCGGAGCTCCGATTTCCACATGTTTGCAGCCACACGACCGCAGCGTCGAGCTCTACAAAGCCCAATATGTTGTAAGGTAAGAAAGTCACATTTTCTTCCTCAATTTCTTTCTTTCCAATTTCAAAATTTATGAACAAAGATGTTGAAAATTGTTTAATTCCGGTGTTTAGGTTTGAATTAGCTTGAGGAAAACGCTTAATCTTATTTCATTGGTGCTTGAGTAAGGTGAGAATCCTAGAACCCTAGCTGATTCATTGATTTTAGTGTGTTGGGTATTGAATTTTGGATATGTATATATGATTATGTGTATTAGATGCGTAATATATAAATTGGAAGCTTGGTTTGGATCTTGGTTGCGGAATTTTGGTGTTGAAGGCTTGCAATTTTGTCCAAGTGGGTTTTCTTGGGTTGCACGAGAAAATCGGTCAAGGTATGGTTTTGGTTTCTCGTATTTAATATATAATATCTTGTGAAAACTTAGGCTAGATGACCATAGGTTAGGTGTGAATGCATGAGGATGTTACATGCTTAGTACCCTTGATAATAATTGATAATTATTGAAATATGTTGAGTATTGGCTTGGTGTTTGGTGTTGACAATGGAAATAGAATGCTAGATGATGGTTTAATGATGATTGTCAAAGTGATAATAATGAATATGTATAGGTAATGGAATGTTGATGAACTTATTAATATAATTGCGAAATTCATATATGAGAAATGTTTAAAATTGGAGTATAATGCATGATGAATGGGTGTAGAGTTATGTTGCTGTGATTTTGTATCTGTTGGTGCCAATTTTGAGTGTATGAAGCTGATTTTGAATGGTGGATTGATGAAAAATAGAGGTTGGAGAATTTTGTGAAAATCTGAATTTTTATCAAATTTCAGTGAGCCATAACTCAGCTTTCGGATCTTCAAATTCTTTCAAACTTATTTTATATAAAAATTGGATTCGTGAAGTTTTTGTCATTCGAAGAACCGATGAAAAATGTTTTAAAACAAAAAAGTTATGCGCGTCGAAAGTTTGGTGTGTAAAGCTGAAATTCTACAGCACTCACAATTTTTATTAACTTTGCATAACTCACTTATGCAAGCCTCCCACGCGGCACGGGCATTTGTTTTAGGTTGGCTATCCCGCGTATGCGAGAGGTTGCGTGCGTACACAAGTAGGGAAAAATGCATCCACGCGTACGCGTGACTCCTGTTTTCAGCAAAGTAGATTTTATGTTTTAAAACCTAATTTCGAACCTCTAAACCTCTATTTTTACTCTTTTAACCCCTAGACCTTAGTGGTATACCTAGTAATGAGGTGAAGTTAGGAAGGGATGGTAACTTGAAGGTGAAAGAAGGTTTGTAAAAGGTGAATTGTGATAAAAGAAAGGGGTACTTGAATTGATGAGATAATGAAAGTAATGAATTATGATCTAGGAGCGCGGAGATGGTGATGGCATTATGAATTACAACAAAGTGATAATTATTAATGAATAATGAATGAATGTAAAGGAATAATAATAACGAATTTGAGAAGTAATGAACATAATGATGATATTGATGTGTTGGATGTGGGGAAGGTGGTAGGGCGCTAATCCATCGATTCTTTCCCTTGCATTCCTTGTGATTGTGTTTGGTGGGATATGAGGAAGGTGGTAGGACACTAATCTTCCGATGTATTCCCTCATATTCTCTTTCTGTCTCTGTCTGCAAGATGGTACGGCACTAATCTCCCGACCGGTATAGCACAGCCTCACTAGGGGAAGGTGGTAGGGCATTAATCCCCCAATTTATTTTCCCCTAGTGTATGACTCCAGGAGAAGGTGGTAGGCCACTAATTCCCCGAATTCATGCCTCCTGGAGATGCGCAGTCGAGAGACGGTATCCGGGTAAGCTACTGAGTGTATTAGGTTTTGGCAGTTAACCGACACGTAAGCTCATGGCCACTAGGAAAGGCATGCATCATATGCATTTGTCTGTTTGCTTTGGTTTGCTTTCTTGGGATTGGCTACTTGTTATTTTATACTTAACTGCTATATGTTCTGTTTGCTGTATCTATATTCTACTTGTGTCTGCTTTGTTTGTCTGTGTGGTTCCATCGGAGTTGAGAGGACTAGAGGAAGGTGAAGGATTAAGGATTTTAGCTAGAGTTTGGTTAAGATTAAGGACCTTAGAGAACCACCCCTATTTATGATTTCCGTTTTCATTCTTTAAGTCTTATAATCTAAGTGTCGAAGTTCTAGGATTGCCTCTGGCTTTCTCGGGACCTTATATCTTATGTATGCGGCACCACTACCATGCTGAAAACCTCTGATTCTAATTCCATACTGATATTTGTGTTTTTCAGATGTAGGTCACGAGACTCTTCGTTAGGCGTCTGGAGCTCTTGCAGCGAAGGGGGTCTTTTGGGATATTATCGTTTGCTTCTATTTAGATATATGCTCCTGTATATAACTCTTCTACTTGCTTTATTTTATACATCATAGAGGTTTACGGAGCACTAGAAACTCTTTTGTGTATTTTGGGATTTGGACTTAATATGTATGTATGAAAATACTCTCTGGCCAGCCTTAACTTCGCAGGCTGAGCTTGGAGCTTGATTACTATGTATCATTGATCCTCTACTCCTTTTGTATATAAGTATTTATTTACGCTTAAACTTTCTTCATACGCAAGCAACGTTACTTCTGAGGGGTGCGCTTTTAATTTTGCGATTTTGCTTTAACTATCTTTCAAGACTCCTCGAATATTACATTCTTTCAATTATTATATATATATATAATTTTTAGAGGTCGTAATACCACACCACCTCTGTTTTATGACTTAAGCATAAAGCTCTGTGTGGTAGCGTGTTACACCTTTGTCCGCCCAACATTATGTACCATAAAGTATAGCCGGTCTGATAACAGTGCGACAAAATTTACCTTTAAGTTTTAAATGTACTTTTTTTGTCACATATAAAACTAGACGCACTCTGCCATTTTGACCAACCAGCTTGGATCCTATGATTTATATCATGTTCAATATCTCCATTATCTTGTATGATGCACTCAAGATACTTAAAATATTTAACTTTTCGTATGATGTTTTCTCCAATCTTCACCTCTATATTCAGGTTTTTCCTTCAACGCCCGAACT
This sequence comes from Arachis ipaensis, assembly GCF_059453495.1. Taxonomy (NCBI): domain Eukaryota; kingdom Viridiplantae; phylum Streptophyta; class Magnoliopsida; order Fabales; family Fabaceae; genus Arachis; species Arachis ipaensis. The sequence continues at coordinate 27,162,400 of NC_142443.1, forward strand.
TACATTCCATATATTCCGTCTTGCTACGACTTATGCGCAAACCATACACTTCTAAAGCTTCTCTCCATAAATTCAACTTCTTATTTAGGTCTTTCCTTGACTCTCCCATAAGGACGATATCATTGGCAAAAAACATGCACCATGGTACAGGCTCTTTGGATATGCTATGTAAGTATTTTTAAAACTAATGTGAAAAGGTATGAACTTAAAGATGATCCATAGTGTAATCCTATACCAATAGAAAATTCTTCTGTCACACCACCTTAAGTTTTCACACTAGTTATAATCCCATCATACATGTTTTTAATTGCACGAATATATGCAATCCTTAGTCTCTTCCTTTTCAAAACCTTCCATAAGACCTCTCTTGGCACCCTATCATACGCTTTTTCCAAATCAATAAACACCATATGTAGATTCTTTTTATTATTACGATATCTCTCCATCATCCTTCTTAACATGTATGTAGTTTTAATAGTGGATATGTCTGGCATAAAATCAAATTGGTTCTCTGTTACTTGTGTCTCTTGTCTCAACCACCGTTCTATCACTCTTTTCCATAACTTCATAGTATGGGTCATGATCTTGATCTCTCTATAGTTTTTGCAACTCTATATATCCCTTTATTCTTATAGATAGGTAGCAAGTTAGTCTTTCTCCACTCATCTGTCATCTTCTTTGACCTTAAAATCTAATAAAAAAGCTTGGTTAACCAATTGATGCCTTTCTCTCTAAGGCCCTTCCAAACTTCAATCGGAATACTATCGGGTCCTACTGCCTTGCCATTTTTCATCCACTTTAGAGCCTCTTTTATCTTAAAGTTATAAGTCCTTCAATAGTAGTCGAGGTTTTGATCTTCTTCCCTCGTGCATAACCGACCAAGGCTCGGAAGAGTCTTATGTCTTTCGTTAAATAACTCGTAAAAGTAGCTCTTCCACCTTTTATTGATCTTCTCATCTTGAGCCAAAACCTCTTCGTCTTTATTCTTTATACACTTAACCTGATCCAAGTCTCTCATTCTTCTTTCATGACTCTTTACGATTCTATATATACCTTTTTTCTCCTTACTTCGTGCCTAAAGACTGGTAGAAACCCTCATATGCTCTTGATCTTGCTTCACTTACAGCCACTTTTGTCTCTTTCTTAACCGCCTTATATATTTTCCAATTATTTGCATTGCGGCACAAAAACCACTCTTTAAAACTCTCTCTTTTTGCCTTTATCTTTTCTTGTACACTCGCATTCCACCACTAGGACTCCTTGTCTCTTGGTCCTATCCCTCTAGATTCACCAAAATTTTCTTTTGCTGTTCCTCTAATAACTTCTGCCATCTCCTTCGCGCTTCCCTCTCCTTCCCACTTTGCCTCTTCTCCTATATGTCTTAAGAAGCTTCTTTATTCCTCACCTTTCATCCGCCATCACGTCATCCTTGGATTCTTCATTTGATGTCTTTTTCTCAACTTTTGCTCAACACGAAAATCTATGACGAGCATTCTATGTTGTGTTGTTAAACTCTCTCTTAGAATAATTTTACAATTAATGCAAAATTTTCGGTCGACTCTCTTCAATAAAAAGAAGTCGATTTGAGAGCTTGTCATGCCACTCTTATAGGTTATAAGATGTTCGTCTCTCTTTTTAAAACATATTTTGCAATGAGAAGGTCAAAGATTGAGGAAAAGTCCAATCTTATCTTTCGAAGGTATGTCTTGGACCAAACTTTCTAAATCCTCCCAAAACTTTATCTTGTGTTACTCGTCCGAACCCATTTGCGGTGCATAAGTACTAATCACATGAAGAGTACTGCCTTCCACTACAAGTTTGATAGAGATGACCTGATCACCCACTCTCTTGACATCCATTACGTCATTTTTCTACTGCTTATCCATGATAATACCTATCACATTCATATTCTTCACCTTTCTTGTATACCCTTGAACCTGAAGGTATCCAACTCCCTAACTTTCGCGCTGACCCATTTTGTTTCTTGTAGGCACATGATGTTAATCTTCCTCCTTGTTGAATAAAGTGGCAAATATATCCTAACGATTTACATTTCGAACAGATTAATCCCTAAAAAAATAGTACCAATAAAGTCCTATAGGATAACAAATATGGACAAATCAGATCAAATTAAGACCTTCTGTCTTAATCATGGGAACTAATTTAAAGGTAGTGTATCCATATCTACTATCCTAGAAAAATTTATTGGAACTTTTTTTTTAGGGACTAATCTGTTCGAAGTATAAGTCTTTAGGAGTTTATTTGTCACTTTACTCTAGTTTCTTTTGCTATAATAATAAGTAAAATAATTTAAAAACAAATTTTATCTCATATTAGATTGTACTTGTTCAAATAGATTTTAATAAAAAAAATAAAAAAATTTAAAAATTTTAATCATAAATTATAAAAAATTATCTACAAATTCAACTACTAATATTATTTAAAAAAAATCTTTAAAAAAATAGAATTCTAATATATACATTTTAATTTAATCATAAACGGTATATTATTATTAATAGATAATTGTTATACTTTAAAGTTTAACTATTTTTAATATTAAAAATAATATAAATTTTAAATTTAATTAACTTAATAAAATTTTTACAACAAAAATTATTATCCGTGTTTTCATTTAAAAAATTAAAAATATATTTTATATATTTTTATATATTATTTTATATAAAACACAAATACATATATTAATTTTGTCCAATTATATTTAATTTTTTAATAATTATTTATATAATTAATATAAAAATAATATTTTTATTGATACAACTTTACATAAGTAGATATATATGTAAAATTGTTTTAGACTTAAATTTGTAAATACAATTCTTTGAGCGAAATTAGGCAATAAAGTGGCCAATGAAATGAATGATTGGCTAAAATTACTGTTTTTTAAAATTCGCAGCAAAAGTATACCATAATGGGACTGAGTCAAACTGAAATGATGTCTTTTCAATTTGCAAGTGTCAAGTAGCCATATTCGTATTAATGAACACGTGAAATATATTTATTATTGGTCCGATAAGTATCTATATTTTATGGGTCAACGATATATATAAAAGTTGTTGGTCAGTGGTGGGGATTGGATGAGTTGTTACATGTGATATTATTATGGGTCCATCTAGTATACAGATGTATTTTGGTACAGATTTATAGATTTTTGTTTTTATTTGATTTAAAAGCGTATCACTAAAAATGTGGCTTAAAGAGAAAGTATTACCCTTAATCGTTAACTTGGCTCTGATACCAATTTTACTCTTCATATTTTACTTCGAATAAGTTTATAATTTATATAATTTGCAAAATTTTACTCTTCATATTTTACTTCGATTAAGTTTATAATTTGTATAATTTGCAAATTCATAAAAAATGTTGACCATTTCTACTAGTATTTATAATTCTGATTTCATTTGTATAGTTTTTCAATCTTGTTTTAGTTTATAATATTCTTTTTTGCAAGGATTATTGTATATAAAATCTTTTATCTGTTTGTCTTTTTCTTTAATATAATTTCTCAAATCTTCAAAAACTTCTTTTATTTCTACACTTTCTGTTGTTTCTAAATATCTTTTTAATTTTTCAACCTCATTCTCCAATTTTTCTTTCAACAGCTTTAATTCTTTTAAGTCATAATATGGTTTTTCAGGCATTTATAAATTTTTTAAGTTTAACTCCAACTTGTTTATATTTATTCTTATTTCTATCCTTTTTATTTTAAGGTCATCAATTTCGATCTGAAGATTATTTAATTCCCTTTTATACTCCTTTATTTTACTTTTTAATTTTTTTGCTCTTTTTATTTTTATTTTATTTTCTGGTCTTTCAATCTTTGTATGCTTCATTATTTATTTTAGAATTTCTCCAAATTCTATCATCGCTTCATCACTATTTTCTAGAGATTCTATTAATTTTTCTAGCTCTTCAACTTCTCTTTTTAACTTGTCATAGATTATTTTTAGAGCTTCAAATGCTCTTTGATTTATTTCAGAAAACTGCAAATAATTCAAACGATTTTCTCTTTCAAAGAGCTCTTGTTTCTTATCTTGATAAGTTACATATATTTCTTCTTTATTTATTGTCATAATTTAGTATTTAGGGTTTCATTTAATTTTTTGACCTTTTTTGTTAATTATTTTATTTCAGAATTTTCTTCTTTAATCTTTAACTTAGATAAACTTAAAGGGCTATTAATTTTAGATTCTCTTATTTGAAAATTTGATGAAACCAATTTTTCTGATGGTTCTTTTAATAATAGAACTGACTTTTCAATAGCTTTATATTTTGGTATTTCTGTTTTTACAATTTTCTGAAATAGTTCATCGACATAAATTCTTTCTCTGTTTTTAAATATTATACTATGATGGCTATTTGTTAAAGCATAATTTATTGTATATGTTATTGAAAATGGTTCATCATCTTGTTCCATTAGATTCTTTCTATGAAATTTATAAGCCAAATTTATAGATCTTCCAAGATTTTCAGTTGATAAAGGTATAGCATATCCAAGATGGGCATTAAATTTAACATTTACGTTTGCCAAATTTCCATGAACAATTCCAATTATTTGATCTATCGGGTCGTCAGTAATTCTTTTGTCACAGATTGCTAAACTTATTGGTGAATTAATTCCTTTCATATATGTAGATTTGATTAAGACTTGTATAGTACTAATATGAATCCATCCAATTTTAGATCTTTTTTGTTGATCCTTAATTTTCTCAATCTGTTTACTTAATTCTTCATTATTTATCAAAGCTATTTCAAGTTCTCCATTGGCAGATTTTATCTTTATAGGAGCTTCAAGTTGAATTTTTCCATAGTATATTATATTTTTTCTATTAAAAACTTCTTTTAAAAGATTTTGTTTATTAAAATTTTCATTTGATTTGAGATTTAATTCTGTTTTTAGAACAGCCTATTTTTCATTATCTAATAAAGCAGTTAATCTATAATAATCAGATTCTTCTGTTAATTCTAAACTTTCTAAATAATTCATAATTAAAAGACTAGGATGAAGATGTACCTTTCTGGAGAAAAACTTCCTTTATTTAGTATATTTTACATAATGTGTTTTTATCTCCAGAGGGGAGATTGTAGATGCTAACTCCAGAGGGGAGTTTAGAATTATTTTTCCTTAAGGGAATTCTTCCTCAAACTATAGAATCGCCTTGACAGCTTCCTCCTTGCTCTCCTAGCATATGAGTACTCTTAGCCTCCTGCTTTCTGTTGTCTGATGCTTCTACAATTGCCTAGGCAACCTATTTATAATAGTTGGGTTTGATGGACAATTCCCATCCTTACCCTTCTTATGACGTCATTGCTTACGTCATTGTTTGTTCTTTTACACCAGCTACATTGTTGGTACTCTATGACCTAAGCGCTTACGTCATTATGCAATAATGTTGAGAGATGCTTCAGATGCACTGTCCTCCTCTTTTATCATGTGACCCTCAGATGCATTATCTCCTTCTTTCATCATGTGAGTTGATTCCGTTTCATTATTGCTTTCTTCAGATATCTCTGAGGCACATAGCTGGCACTTGTGGTCTTCTCTGTCTTTTATCAAATAGCAGAGATTCCTCTTTATCCCTTCAGGGAGCTTTTCTAAAAGTCCAGATAAGTTGTAGAATGCTGATTCAAATTCCACCAAGAGTCTCATCTCTCTTTCTTTAATTTCATTTCTTTTACTGGACACAAGCAGAGTATTTCTACTTTTATAATTAATCCTTGTGTGAGATTTCTTCGTTATTTTTTGAGTTCTTTCAAAGACCCTTGCTAATGTGCTGGCTAACCTTCCTTCATGACTGTAAATCGTTAAATCTTGAATCTGATCAATTGGTTGAAAATTTCCTGGGAAGACGAACATGAATATTACTTGGTGTGCTGGAACCAAGCATTCTTCTTCTTCATTAAAAATAGGTTGACTGTTTGTAAATTTTAGGGATATATCCCTTGGATTTACATTGTCAATCATATTTTTAAATCTCTTTACTGCATCAACGAATCCTGCAGGAAACTCACTAATAATTTTTAGATCATTAAAAATTAAAATTGTATCAATTAATCCATATTGGAAAAACTGATAGGTGTCAGATGGGGAAGCATCTGGGAATATAACCAGCTTTGTTAGCTGTTCTTTGGCAATAGGATAATATCCCAAAATTGCCCTTTTTTCTTCAGTCCAATTCAGGACTATGTTAAGGGTTTCTCTGAGATTTGATCTACAGACCCTTTTCTTTTCCTTGATTTTAGCCCTTGTAGGAATGTTTCTTATTATCCCTGTTCTCTGGGTTTGAATTGGAGCTTTATCTGCTCTTTTTAAGGTTTGCTCTGGATGGAGAGCTTCATATTCCCTGAAGGATTCATTTGCCTCTTCCAGTGTTAGAAACCCTCCTTTATGAATTATCCTTGATTGATGTGTGAATGGTGCTGCTTTTTCCCAGGCATCATATACTCCTTTCATGGGGCCATTATAAATTACATAATCTTTTTTATCTTGGGTGGATTTTTTAATGATTTCAGCAATTGTTTTATTTTTTGAAATTTTTTCTTCACCTGATTTGTCCACCACGCTTAGCTGGCTGAACTCTGATGGTTTTGCTTGTTGTGTTGACTTCATTGTTTCGATGGCCTTCTTGAGAGATTGGATCTGTGTCCTTATTTGCTGACAATGCTTGCATTTTTCGAGTTCTTGCTCATATTTTTGAATTTCTTGATCTAATGCGTTGTAGACGAACTCCATTCTCTTGTTAATGTATCTGCAATAACATTTTTATCACCCTTAATATATTTAATTTTTATTGGATATTGTAACAAAAATAATTGCCATCTTACCAATCGTCCATGATTATAATCAACTTTTAAATTATATCGTATGAAACCTGTTAGGTAACTTGAATCTGTCCTTAATGTAAATTCTCTGGGTAGTAAATCAATTTTCCATTTCTTAAGAGATTTAGTTGCTGCTAGAGTTTCCTTTTCATGAGTGGTATATCTCTGTTCTGTTGGAGTAAAACTCCCTGAAATATACCTGCAAAGTAATTCCTTTGGGGAATCTTTAGAATCTAGTGATTCTTTTTCTTGTTCCAAACTTTTTATAGCTTTCTTAGCTTTTAGACATCCTGACCAGGTTATGTCTGAAGCATCTGTTTCTATTATTAAGTAGTCATTTTCTTCTGGAATATAGAGTTCTGGATGTTTTTCACATAATTCTTTAATCTTTTGAATTTGCAGACTATCTTTTTCATCCTATTTCCATTCTTTTTTAGTACTTATTTTTGGAAATAAGCTTTTAGTGTATTCTGTTATATTCTTTAAAAACCCTTGATCAGAAATATAATTTATACACCCTAAAAATCTTTGTAATTGTTTTCTATCTTCTATTTTACTAGGAAATAAATTTACCTTTTCTAGGACATTTGGCTGAAGTTTTAGCTTTCCTTGAGTGGATAGAATTAATCCAAGAAACTCTATTTCTTGTTTTGCTATTCTTGCTTTCTTTTTGCTAAGAACTAATCCTTTTTCTTTACATCTTTCTAAAACTATTAATAATTTTTGAAGATGATCTTCTCTATCCTGTTTTGTAAAAATTAGTATATCATCAATGTACACTAAAACAAATTCATTTAACTCTTTTAGATTTTCTTCCATAAATCTTTGATAAATACCCGGGGCTTGTTTTAATCCGAATGGCAATACATTCCATTCATAGAGCAACACACTTGTTGATTCTTTTGTTGGGTAAGTAAAAGCAGTTAATTTCTTTGTTTCTTCGTCTAAACGAAGTTGCCAATATCCTGATTTTGCATCAAGAGATGAAAACCAAGTTGCTCCTTTGATTTTTTCTAAAATAGAATCTTTTCTTGGAAGTTTATGAGCATCACCAATAGTTGCTTCATTCATCTTCTTATAGTTAATAACCATTCTTCGTTTTCCCCTTTTAATTTCATTATTGTTTTCGACATAAAAGGCTGGAGCCGCATGAGGACTTTTACTTAATCTTATAATTCCTTTTTCCAAAAGATCTCTACATTCTAGTGAAAACTCTTCTCTATCTCTTGCGGAATAAGGAATTTTATTTGGAACATTTATCTCTTTTGTAGGATCTTTTAATTTAATACTTACTAATTCGTTATTTGTATTTTTAATATCTAAAGGATTTTCAGCACAAATTTCATCTAAAAGTTCTTCTATCTTTATTTCAAGATTATTTTTTGGTATATTTATCTGAAAGTATAAATTTAAATAACATGTCTCTAATATAGAAAATATTTTAAATTTTAAGATCTTATCTATAGTAGTAGTCGGTATTTTTATACGTTTTGATTTTTGATTTATTGAAGAATCGTGTGGAGCTTTTAAAACTATATATGTTAATTCTTGAATGAATGGATGATATAGCTTTAAAAAATTATTTCCTATGATAAAATCCATTCTAGAATCTAACATATATATAGATGGAACAATGAACCTATAATTTTGAATAAAAATTTCAACCATCTCTGCTTTTTGGTCAATTTTATGTATTGATTTGTCAGCTATTCTAACTCTTAATGGTTTCTTTAATTTTTTCCAATCAAGTTTTATATTTGAACTAGCAAAGCATTGTGTTGCTCCAGAATCTATGAAAGCATTTATAAACTTTTCTGTTATTTTTATAGTAATAAATGTAGCATTATTACTCAGTCTCTGAGTCTGTTTCCGAGACATATTCAAAAATATAGTCTAAGTTATCATCAGATTCCTCTAAAGGTTCCATGAAACAAGACTTAGCAATTTCTATTTGTTTAGTAAGATCCTTTTTATCCTTCTTTTTCGGACATTCATTTGCATAGTGTCCTTCTTCTTGGCAATACCAACATTTACAATTTTCTTTTTTATTCGGGCAATAGTTATTTCTTTGTCTTTTGTTTTTATTATTTTTCTTTCTAAAATATCTCTTTTTTCTCCAGTTTGGATAGTATTTTCTTTTCTTAAATTGATATTTTCTTTTTCTTTAAAAATTTTTATTAAGACCATATTTTTGAGGTATCTCTTCATTATCTTGACAGCAAATTCTAATTATATTTGCAAATCTTTTTTGAGTTGCTTCTTGCATACAACGTTCTTTTATTTCCTCTCTTATTACAGAGGTTGCTCCACCAAAGTTATTTTCAATTGTTCCTCTATTTATTTCTCTTATAAATCTTCCCATTATAAATTCATTAGCAGGATATGGAAGTTTTGTTATATACATACTAAGATAATGATTTTTATCTTCTTCTTTTAATTTGTAATAATGCATTCTATATTCACATATATAAGACTCCACATTACATAGATCATATATCTGAATATTAGCTAGATGGTTTTTTGCTTCTTGATATTCTTTATTATAAACTTCTTGTCTATGATCTATAATATTTTTTTCAAAAAATTCTTTATATAGAATCATCATTATATATAATATCTTATCATAAGCTGTAGTTTTTGTTGCTAATTCTTCTATTATTTGGTTTTCTATTGATGTCATATAATCTCTTATAGTTCCTTTAGTATGAAACCCTATGTAATTCCAAATATCTCTTCCAGACAATTCACTAAGTTTTGGATTAGTAAAGGCTTCTAATAAAAAGGAATTCAACCAATTTTCGAAAATTTCTTTTTCGTTCTTTTTACAGTCTAAATCGAGCATTCTTTCTCCTTCCATTTCCTGGGTTTTAGGAACATATTTTGATGGTATTTTTGTATATTTTGAATCTTTATTTGTAAACCCTTTTTTAAAAGCATAATTATCAAAACCTGTTTCCCATTTAAATTGAGATTGATTATCCTTAGATGTTCCAGCTTCATTTTTTACTTGTATTGGAATTGCTGGTTCCTCGTCACTTGAATAATCTAGGATGTGTTCTTCATTTTCTATATTTTCAGAATTTACTAATTCTTCTTCTATTTGAAATTCTTGTTCCATAATATTATTTTCTTGAGCCATTTTTAATTGTTTAAAAAGCATTGTAACTTCTTCTAATTTTTCTTCAATATTCATAATTTTAGTGGTGGTTTTACTTTTAAATCTGTTATTTTGATTATATTTTGAAAATTTTCTTCTTTGGGATTCTCTTTTTCCTTATTTCTTTGAAATTTTATGGATACTAATATTTCTTCAAGCATATCTACTATAGAATTTAATTGTGGGTTAAAAGTATGATAAAGATGTGGGGAATCATTTCCATGGTAACATTTTTTAGAAATTCTGTTTGAAAAATAAGTTTTTTTCAGGTTTTTGAAGTCCTTCAATAAAACTTATAGTAAAATAAAGATTTTGAGAAAAATCATTTTGTATTGATTTTAAGAATTCGGTGTCATTACAGTTAACATTAGTTAAAATCATTAATTTTTGATCTATTAATTTTGATAACTTAATTATTTCTTCTCTTAAATCTTCTAATTTACTTTTTTCCATTAGGTGACGCTTTTCTTTGTGAAGAGCTACGGTTTTAAGTGAAAAGTGTGGCTTTAGAAAGTGTGGTTTAAGTAAGCAAATCTTTAAATCTGTACAGATTTAGATCTGTACCATATAATTTTCTTATTATTATTTAGACCAAACTACTAATCTCTTACTCTAGTCTCTACATTTCTAACAACAAGCTAATATTCCCACTGTTATATCAAAAAATAATATTTTAATAAAAATGTTATTGAATTTTTTGACAAGTTAATGTTCGATAAGTTTAGACTTTTATTATTGTCAAAGTGTTAAAATAATATTTCGATTAACTTCTAAATACATGTTACAATTAATTTTGGATTGAAGCCAATTGCATACTCTGTTATATACTCTCTATTAATCGATTGATACAAATACAAAAATCGAAGTGGCAGATTCGAGGTCAGCAATGCAATTTGTTAGTAAAAAAAATAATAAGTTGTGAACTTCGAGGTGGAGTCATCGAGGATGGTCAATCGATGAAGGAGAGAATGTTGATCGACTAGGACTCAGAGAGAGAATGAAGCAATAGAAGGAAGTGAATAGGTAAAGATAGTTGGTGGCTGTTACAGATAGCACTCAAAGAGTGAGAACGGTTACTCATGGATTAATGTACGTGGAAGTTACATTTCAATCGGATTGGTTGAAGAGTCTTATAAATAGGAGAAGACTCGAAGGAACAAAGGTTGGAATCTTTTCAGAGAAAACGCTCACATCCCAGCGACTTTCTGAGTCAGTCAAGAGTCTTTTTCTTTGAAGGGTTCCTTCCATGTCTTTATTTTCATTTAAATTCCTTACAACTTTCTTTTCATACAATTTATCTTCCTTGCAATATCCTTTCCTTTCCTTTAAATTCAGCAACTTTTACCCTTTTCAGTCTTTACCTTTTAATTTGCTATTTATTTTTCCAAACACTTTTTCTTTCTGTAATTTGATTTTCCTTTTATTCAAGCCATTTAAGTTTTATTGTTCATTTTGAATTTCTGCAAAACTTGGTTCTTTCTTCTTCGTCATTGTCAAAGGCATAGATTTTGATGCAAATAAAACTGGTACCCGCAAAAGAGGAGTAGGTTTCACTCCCAAACCACTCAATATGAACCACTCTCGATTTTGCTAAAAATCGACAAAACAAATTGTCACGCCTAGTAGGGCAGTTTTAAAATTTAATTGTGTCAAAATTTGTTGCTTTCAACTGCTGTATTGTGCATGCAATGTTGATATTTGGTGCATGTGATTAAGAAGTGATAGAATTGTTACCATGACTGACGAAGTTTCAAATGGTAATGCAAAAACAAGTAATAATGCCCCAATAACTGCTACACAAATTTCTGCAAATTTAATTTCACATGCAGAGTATAATTCTAGGGAGAATATTGCAATTATTGATACAAGTGTTGGTGGTAGTGGGCGAAATTCACGCCCTAGAATCACCCCAGTGCAGAATCAACCGCAAGTAATCGTAGGTTGGCTTCCATTTGGCCTTCCTTCTGGCTATACGCCTCCTATGGGCAGTTACACATTTCCAATCAGATTTGGAAACGTGCCAGGTACGGTTTCTAACCAACTTTCTTTCTCATATCCCAACGTTTATCGAGATTACCAAGTGGGCTCCTCGTCGAATAATTCAGGATCGATGGCTGCGTTTCGACAATATATTGACAAAAGCCATCATGATTTAGTCAACCTGTTGACTCACCAAATGATTACTATTCTAAATCCTATCCTGGTTGACAATGAGTCAAAATATGATCGACTGGTTAAACAAGTCGAGAGAATTGCTCGAATTGTCGATTATGATGAGGGACAGCCTATTCTCTAAGATTTGGTAGTAGACCAGGAGAACGTAGGATATAATGTGGAGAATGTATTTATCAATCCTGAAAGGGAAGAAAATGTCCCTTATCTCATTCGACAAGATCAAAATACTGATGAAGTTTTGAATAGACTTCACACACAGCGTGGATATCATTACCAGGTGACAAGGATTGTCGAGGATGTCCTCAATAGAATGGGTATCAATGTGGTTCTCATGTATCGACCATATTTTGTTTTTACTTTTTTTTCTGCAGTGCAAATAACAGAAGTGTCAATGGGTGTAAAAAATCCCAAAATAATTACAAAATTTGTAGGAGAGGCTGGAGAGTCAACTGTCGAGCATATAGCTCGCTATATGGTCGAATTAGAAAATTTGGCAGATAATAAAACTTGAGAATGAAGTTTTTTCCTGTTTCATTAACAAAAAATACTTTCACTTGGTTTTCAAATCTAAGACCAAGTTCGATTTTAACGTGGGCACAATTGAAAAATGCTTTTCATGCTCAATTTTATAGAGCAGAATTGAATGTCTCGTTGACAGATTTGCTTGCAATAGAACGAGATGATGGAGAATTGATAGATGACTATATAATTCGATTCAAAAATGCTCGCAATCGATGTTATGTGTCGGTCCCTGAGAGCGAGATCATCAAAATAGCCATCAAAGGTCTTGGCTTGTATATGCGTCGAAAATTACTCAATATGCATATTCCTGATTTAGCCTATTTAGCTTAGAGAGTTCGACAAGTTGAAAAAATAAAAGAAGAAAAGAAAAAAGAAAGAGAAATGGTTGAATATAAGTTTGTCAAAAATAATATTCAATGATGATAAGTATTTTTGCTTTTGTCCATCTAGCAAACAAAAAATCAACAAAAATAATATTTTCGACAAGATATTGTTGAATTCTTCGACAAGCCAATGTTCGACAAATTCGAACTTTATCAAGTTACAGGTGCATATTGGAAAACTTTGAAAGGAGTTGCGTACTCTATTAAGGTATGTACAAGTATGTTTGTAAAAAGAAGTTCTTGAGAAGCGGTTATTGGCAGTTGTTAGATATAACTGTGGAAAAGAGAAAAATCTTTATTCAACTTTGAAACTCTATAAAATTGATCAAATTTCAGATAAGAAAAAGCTTCTCTGTTCACTTTGAAAATTGTGAAGTTGGAAATTTGAAAAAAGAATTTCTTGATTATGATATTTTCGAATCATCAAATATGACAACTCTGACCACAATAATCCGAGAAGAAAAAGAAAAATTACCATGATTTGGATAATATGTTGTCATAAAAAATTCAATGAGGCATCAAAAATGAATACAGCTGAAAATATTCAACAAAATATCGAAGATCCAATAGTTTGACAAACAGCCACTTTGCCTCAAGAGTTTGAAAACAAATACTTGGGGGCATTTCTTATATCGAAGATAATTTTTCTTCGATAAATTGAAAAAAAAAATTATCCTTGGCTCTTCAAGAATGGCATGATGCTTCACTAATATTTTGTCATAGACTATGAGAAAATATTTGTGAAAATTTGTACAATATATGAAATTGATTAAATAATTATTTGGAGTCAGTTTCAAATTGATCAAGCCATTGAAGATCAATTTTGACAAAGAAGAGCTATTGGGGTTGGATGGATCAAGAATTGGCAAGAGTTTGGTGATTGAGAAATATGTTGATGAGAAATATTTTGAGGAAGAAGATGAAAAAATGGCTGGTATCGTCGTCAAAAATATTGAATAATAGTAAGTACTTATATTTTCTTTCTTTTAGTCGAAAACATAAATACTTAGGGGCATTTGTTATATCGAAAAATAATATTTTCGATAAAAATGTTATTGAATTCTTTGACAAGCCAATATTCGACAAGTTTAGACTTCGATCGACCTCCAAATACATGTTACAATTAACTTTGGAATGAAGCCAATTACATACTCTGTTATGTACTCTTTATTAATCGATTGATACAAATATGGAAGTCGAAGTGGTAGATTCAATTGTGGTCAACTGTGTCGAAGAAGAGGTCAGCAATGCAATTTGTTAGTCAAAAAAATAACAAGTTGTGAACTTCGAGGTGGAGTCATCGAGGATGGTCAATCGATGAAGGAGAGAATGTTGATCGACTAAGACCTCATAGAAAGAGAATGAAGCAATCGAAGGAAGTGAATAGGTGAAGATAGTTGGTGGTAGTTACAGACAGCACTCAAAGAGCAAGAACAGTTACTCATGTATTAATGTACGTGGAAGTTACATTTCAATCGGATTGGTTGAAGAGTCTTATAAATAGGAGAAGACTCGAAAGAACAAAGGTTGGAATCTTTTCAAAGAAAACACTCACACTCACTCACATCCCCAGCGACTTTCTGAGTCAGTCAAGAGTCTTTTTCTTTGAAGGGTTCCTTCCATGTCTTTACTTTTCATTTAAATTCCCTACAACTTTTTTTTCCATGCAATTTATCTTCCTTGCAATATCCTTTCCTTTCCTATAAATTCAACAACTTTTACCCTTTCCAGTCTTTACCTTTTAATTTGCCATTTATTTTTCCAAACACTTTTTCTTTCTGTAATTTGATTTTCCTTTTATTCAAGTCATTTAAGTTTTATTGTTCATTTTAAATTTCTGCAAAGTTTGGTTCTTTTTCTTCGTCATTGTCAAAGGCATAGATTTTGATGCAAAGAAAACTGGTACCCACAAAAGATGAGTAGGTTTCGCTTCCAGACCACCAGATATGAACCACTCTCGATTTTGCTAAAAATCGACAAAACACCCACAAAAGAATCAACATAATATTATTAACAAATTTGTTACACATTTAAAGAATATTGTTATCCAAATCTAATTAAATAGATTCAATACTAACAAAAACTACTCTTATTAAAAAAAAGCGTGATTACACACGCATACCAAGTTATTTACGTTCACGCACTACATTATTGTCGTCGTCGTCTTCTTCTTTGCGTTCCTCCTCCTCCTTCTCCTCCTTCTCCTTCTCCTTTTCCTCCTTCTCCTTCTCCTTCTTCACGTATTTTCTCCTCATCGTCGTTATTCTGTTGCTGCTGTTATTGCTGTTATTGCAGTAGAAAGTGAAGAGAAAGAGTTTTAAATTGTGCAGGATAACGAGTCTAAATGCACCTTAATTCACTCATAAATGAACCGACATTATATAATGATTGCGATACAATTAACTCAGAAATGAACTGAAATTACATAATTGATTGTGACACACTTAACTTAGAAATGAACTGAAATTGCATAATGATTGCAACACATAAACTCAGTTCGAAACAAGCACACAAACAAGATTGAATCATGAACAAAAATACATCAAAAATTAATTTTGGATCAGACAACGTCATTAACATGTTTCTTCGTCTTTTTTGTTTGATATTTTCTTCTCTTTTTCTTGGTTTTATTCCTCTCAAAAGAATAAATTAAAATAGAATTTTAAGAAAATAAAATAAGAAGGTGAAGATAAAAAAGAAAAAGATTAAAAAGAAGAAGTAGTAGAAGATGAGGAGAAAAAGTTTTGAATTATGCAGGACAACGAGTCCAAATGCACCTTCATTCACTCAGAAATGAAGCGAAATTACATAACAATTGTAATATAATTAACTCAGAAATGAACTGAAATTACATAATGATTGCGACACATAAACTCAGTTCGAAAACAAGCACACAAACAAGACTGAATCATGAACAAAAACACATACAAAATCAATTTTGGATCAGACAATGTCATTAAGATATTTGTTCTTCTTTTTTGTTTGATATTTTCTTCTCTTTTTCTTGATTTTATTCCTCTCAAGAGAGTAAATAAAAAAGAATTTTGAGAAAATAAAATAAGAAAGTGAAGATGAAGAAGAAAAAGATGAAAAAGAAGAAGAAGAAGCAGTAGAAGATGAGGAGAAAGAGGAAAAAGAGTTTTGAATTGTGCAAGACAATGAGTCCAGATGCACTTTAATTCACTTAAAAATGAACCGAAATTATATAATGATCGCGACACAATTAACTCATAAATGAACCAAAATTACATAATGGACTGCGATATAATTAACTCAGAAATGAAACGAAATTACATAACAATTGCGACACAATTAACTTAGAAATAAACCGAAATTACATAATAATTGCGACACATAAACTCAGTTCGAAAATAAGCACACAAACAAGATTGAATCGTGAATAGAAACACATCCAAAATCAATTTTGGATCAAACAGCATCATCAACATGGCAAAAATTCAACAATAATAATAACAACGATAACGATAACAACGATATATTTAAGAAGAAGACGACAATGACGATAACGATGATGATCACGATGATGATGATAGATGAGAAAGATAAAAAGGAAGGAGGAGAAAAAATTCCAATGAGAAAAGAAGAAGAAAGAGGAGGAGAAGGAGGTGGTGGTGTTGGTGACGACGGTAACGAAGAAGAAGAAAAAGACGTAGTATCAGAGGTGTTCGGGCTTGTTTGGGCACCATTTTCAGCTCGAAAAAAATCTTTTTTTAATGATATTTTTTAAAAGATCTTTTACAAAAGTAAAAGTGATTCTATGTTTGAATATCTCATGTAAAAAGATCTTTTTATCTATCAATTATGTTTGGATAAAATAAGATAAAAGTACTTTTTTGTTTATTTATTATGTAAAAACATCTTTTTTTTAAGGAAAAAAATTTTAAAAAAAGATTTTAATTGTAACTTCTCAAAGAATATGTTTTTTTTTTATTTTTCTAATACTTTTATTATTAGAAATTTGCCAAACACACTAAAAAAATATTTTTTCATTAAAAAACTCTTTTTTTATCGATTTAATGACGCCCAAACAAGCACTAGAAGAAGAAGAAGAAGAAGAAGCGCGAGGAGAGAAGAAAGTGGAAAAAAGAAGCCCGTGATCTAAATTACTTGGATGTTAAAATTATTCAAGAAAAATAATTCTATTATCAATCGTTTAATGATATTTTTAATTTGATTCTAAGCATCAAATAGTTGAATTGATTATGTACATATTATTTTTTTATTTATTTTTATTTTTCATAGTATCCTTAAGTTTGACAAACCAATAATTAATTCGCTGCGGATTTAAATTTTATTTAAAAATTTGTCATTAGTAAATTTATTGTTATAAACATAAGATAAAATTCTAACTCCTTGACATTTGTTTTAACAGATGGATAAACTATTTACTGGATCAATCTAAATTTATTTATTTTTGACTAAGATTTTCTTTTTAACAGAGAGGTTTATTTATTTACTTCTGTTATTATTTTTTGTTTTTTTGGGTTGTTGACAAACCCAAAAGTAAGATCCATAAAGCTAAAACCAAATTAAAAAAGATGTACACTGGTACATCGGTATATAGTGAATAAAAGTCATCCAGATACTAATAAAATAATAGGGATGGTGCAGATGGTGAAAAAATAACTGCAGTGATCTTCAGAATATGCAGAGCATGGTGGGTAATGGACCTAATGTGTTGGTGACAGATAGATGGTGCAGTAAAATTTATCTTTCTATTCTCTGGTGGACTAGTGTTGTTTTACTTTTTGGCAATGGTAATTGGTATGGAGTGTTATGTTATTGTTGATGAAAACCATCAAGATTTTGATAATGATTTGTTAAGTATGGTGGTTTAATTTAAGTGTTATGATGAAATATTATATTAGTGTTTAAATTAATAAAAGAAAAAGTCTAGGGGCCAGCAATTTTATCAAATTTTGGCCAGCATGTAACCATCAAAGAAGAATGAGCCATTGGATGAAATCTCACATTAATCTCACACCATTAAAAGCCTCATTGATGGCTATTTGATGGCTATAATCCCAAAAGTTGCTGCCCCCTAACATTCCTCTTAATAAAATAGCTAGAATATGTATGTCTAATTTACCAAAAACTAAAACAAACACTTCTCTAAATAATATTTAGTGATCACAAGGCTTTTTCCGTTCCTAAATTTTATTTCTTCAGTAAAATAGAAAACATGCTTCAAATGTTGCAATCTAAAATAATTTAATACAACAGAACATAAAATCTAAAAAATTTAAAAATATATGTCAATATGTCATACATGTATAATTTTTGTGTGTTGCTATTAACTGCTATAATACATCAATTATATATTTGTAAATCATAAAATAGTACTAGTACTATTTATTCTAACATAATTTTTTTAATTAATTAAATTAACCTTAACACATAATATTAGAAAGAAGTAATTAACTTTCTTTTTATTATAATAAAAAATTAACTTTAATGTGATGCATGATAATCCTAACCAACAAGAAACTGAATTATTTCTTTTATTTCCTCTCTAAAAGACTATAAATCTATGAAGTACCATTACATCAAATTAAATATTGTTTTCTTTAAATTTCATATACCAAATTTCTACCATTGTATGATTATAATACCAAAATTGCAGAATACATCTAGTTGATATTTCATAATTACTTAATTAGGACAGAATAATATAAGCTCATGCGATAAGATAGTGTGAAGAAATAAAAAAGGTACTTAGAGCTTATTTAGGTACTCTTAAATTGTTGAAAAAAAGATTTTATTTTAATAAAAAAATCTTTTTTTTTTAATTTTTAGCGTGTTTGATAAATTTTTAATAATAAAAATAAAAACAATAAAAAATATCTTTTTTAAAAATTGTAATTTATTTTAAAAAAAAATTTTACTTAAAAAAATATTGTTTATATAATAAATAAATAAATAAATAAATATTTTTATATTGTTAATATTCAAATATTATTGATAAATAAATAAAAATTATATGAGATAGCTAAATATAAAAATTTTTTTTTTTAATTTTTTTTTTAAAATCGCTCGAAAAATATCTTTCTTAAAAGTTTAGCCAATCAAGCTCTTATCAAGATAATGCACAAAGCCACAAACCATGCTGCTAATTAAACATGTCAAGTTAAAGAAATAAGAGTGCAACGAGAAGTATAATAATCTAAATATATTGAGTAATAGCTGCGCGATTTCATACGTAGGTGATAAGGTAAAGAGTTAAAGGAGTTGGGAATTACGAAAGGCATGCACGATGAACCTTTACAATATTCCTAATGGACCCATGGTTTAAACAAGGAACGCTTGCACTTGACCATAAAGGCCACGCAATGATTACTCCTAAAAATGAAGAACAATATTCAGCATATATTAATTCATGATGCCAATACAACTAACATCTTTTAACGATTTCAAACCAAATTTTCTTTGACAATAAACACCCTCTTCGAAAACCTCCACCAAAACTTATTTTCTACTAGGTTGTACATGGTCCGGTCCGGTCTAAAGATTTGGTCTGAATTCGAACATTTTAAGAGTTAATTTAGTATAATTTCACTGAATTTAAGAACGAGCAAAGATCTTAAAAATAGAGTCGGTCATTATTTTGGGTCGAATCTGAGTCAAGGTAAATCCGACTTCACCCGACTTATTTACACCTTAAGAAAACTAAAAAAGATATATATTTTAAATTAATTTTAATATTATGTTATATTAATTATAAACTTATTGTTTTATTTTTAATTACACTTATTGAA
The DNA here is from genome assembly GCF_059453495.1 of Arachis ipaensis. Classification (NCBI taxonomy): domain Eukaryota; kingdom Viridiplantae; phylum Streptophyta; class Magnoliopsida; order Fabales; family Fabaceae; genus Arachis; species Arachis ipaensis. Next base: position 27,182,253 of record NC_142443.1, read on the forward strand.
TTAGAAAATAAATCAAAAAAATATTAAATAAGAATTTATGGATAAATTCAAGTTCAAATATGAATATCAACTTTTCAGTAATAAATTTTTTCTTTCTAAATAAATTTTTTTATAAATAAGTTTTTTTTTATAAATTATTGTTAAAACTTTAAAGACCCGGTATAATTATGATCCAAAAATGTTTAAGTTTCATTGGATTTAGAGTCGAATTAGAGTCTAAAGAATAGATTCAATATATATTTAGGACCGAATATGAGTTTGGACAAACCTGATTTCATCTGGCTCAAGAACACTCTTAATTCCCACAAATACAAAACACCTACCTCCTCATCTCAAACGCAACTAACGTCTTGGTTCCAAAAAATCCCTTCTCGAAACATCCCAATAAACCTGATCTGTAAATCGATTAATTCATACAAAAAACAAAACGACTTAGAAGCCTCTCTGCTTTACGCTTCTTCGTAATTGAACTGATGAACTCCACAAGCTGCAACAAGTAATTTAGAGTTATAGAAATAATACTGACAACAGGTCATACAAAATTTTGAAAAATTCAACCCTCGTTTCGAAACAACATCCATCAACTACTCCCTGCACAACATAACTTGCTCTCACAAAAATTTTACTATGTGTTCGGTAGGTCGGGTACCGGACGGTTCGGGTTAAGACTTTGGTGTCAACGTTTCGGATGGTGGAGAGGCTCGTCTGGTCGTGGTTTCCTGGTCCCGAGTGAACGAGATCCCGAGTACTTCGGATGGAGAGGGAGGTGCCACCTGCAAAGACACTCCGACGCCCTTGTCAGAATATGTGCAGGCGGAGAGGAAATGGTGTGTGAATGTCACGTACCTTGGGGGGAGAGCCAGTCTCCCCCTTATATACATGTCAGTAGTGGGCCCTTCCAATGGGCAGGCCCATACCCTCAAAGGTGTTGTCCCACGGCTGTGTGCGAGCCGTACGGGACGCGTGTCCGGGTCGGGTGGAGGACGCACCACTGGGCCGGCGAGAACTCGGGTCGGGTTGACCCGCGCGAGTTTTGGGCCAGGCCGTAACAGTGCCCCCGACGCGTCAGCGATGGCCGTGGAGGCCATTGGTGGCGCGTGATGTTTACACTCGTGCGTTGTCGTTGGGTCGGCTGATCGTGGGAGGGACGCGTCTCTTGTGCGCGTGTCTCTTGATCTGCTGTGGCATCTGTTTGCCGTTTCGTTCTCCGCGCTGGGCATTTAATGCTCATAATGATTTGAAAAAATCCGTGCGCAAAGACTATCTTGCCCCTGCTTCCTTTCGCGCTTTTGGGGGTGGTTTTTAAACAGTTTTCTCCCTATCCACCTCCCACTCTTATCATTTCCAACTTCTTCTCTCCCTAACATCCAAAGCTTCCTGCGCGAACTCCTTCCTGCTTCAACTTCCAGCCCAGATCTCCTTCATCGTTCCAGGTAATCTTCTGGTTTCTCTCTTCTGGTATCTGCGTTATGCTCTGTTGTTGTGTGATTTGTTGTTTGCATCTACTGCATGGCTGGTTTTATTTTTGTTAAGAGGTTTTTGTAGTGTTGGGATAGGTGAGTTAGGGAAGGGGTACCATTCCAGGATAGGCCTTTTTGGGTGGTTTGTGAGGTAGGTGTAGTTTCTAGTCGTATATGGTTATGATTGAGTTGAAAAGGTATAGTTTCTGAGAATTTTTCGGGCTCCCGACCTCATAGACTAACGGAGTGGTACCCCGCTGTAGGTATGCCTCGCGTTGTCTCCCGGTCTTCCGGATCTGCTGCGGCTTACGACCCGTATGCTTGGGTGACTGACGATATAAGGAGTTCACCCAACCAGATGGACTTGGGGGAGCTGACGGAGTTCCGGCAAGCCGGCTACTTGTGTGGGGGTACTGATGAGGAGGCCAACTATGAGGCCATTGTCCCGCTTCCTCATGAGCGTATTTATGAGCTCAATTTTCATTCTCCCCGCGTCCTCGATTGGATCTGGTTTTATAAATCCATGTTCACACAAGTTGGTGTTCGGATACCGTTCTCCGATTTTCAAATGGCGCTGCTGAACCGGATATCCGTCCCCCCGTCTCAACTTCATCCGAATAGCTGGGCTTCGATCCGCTGCTTCGAGATGGTCTGCGAGTACTTAGAGCTACCGGCGTCGGTGGACGTTTTTCTCTTTTATTTCAACCTTACCAACCCCTCCAAACAGGGGAAAGCAAGAAAAGGGTTTCTTTCTTTCCGTGCTGCCCAGGGTAGGAAGATTTTTAGCCTTTTTGAGGATTCCTACCATGGTTTTAAGGATAAGTATTTCAAGGTTCGTCCCGTCAAGGGTCGCCACCCCTTCTGGTTGTCGTTAGAGGGGGAGCGCCTTATCCAGACTTACTGGAGCTTCGGCGCGGGGTCAAATCCTTTTGTGAAAGTATCGTACAAGAGGTTGTCGGCTGTAGATAAGAAGATAGCGAACGTTCTTCTTGCTATCTTTGAAAAGAATCCTGTGAACCCCCACCTTCTTATGGGTGAACGGGAGGCCGGTCGAAGCTATATTCGTGAGTTGCTTTTCTTGTTTGTCTATGTTTCTTTGTCGTTGTTCTTCTTATTTCCGGTTTGGCGACTAACGTTCTTGTTGTTTATTCGCAGTGGAAATGTCTGCCACCGTGACCGGTCTCGAGAATCTGATGAAGACCTTTTTTGAGGCTAGTGATGATAAGAATGCCGAAGAGAAGGACGCCGGCAAGTCGGAGGGTCCGTCAGGGAAAAAGGAGGGCCAGGCTTCCCCTGCCCAGGATACCGAGACGTCGGGAAAGCAGGGCTTAGGGGGTCAGGCTTCCCCTGCCCATGAGGAGGGTCCTGCTGACGGGAAGGCGACCCTCTCCCCTCATCCGGATAGCGACGTGGAGCTTATCCACACTCCTAATAAACGAAAGATGTCTTCTAGCCCGGAGGGGGTCCTAACCGTAATGGAGAGGAATTTTGATGCTTCCAAGTTCATTGACTCCTAGCTGATACCCGGGACAGAAGAGCATTTTCATGCAACCGAGCTGTCCAGGCAGGCGAGGTGGATGTATCGCACCTTGCTTCGTGGGGCCGTGATAGCTCGGAAGGCCGAGTTTGAGCTATCTGGTATGGAGGCGCTTCGGAGGAAGCTTGAGTCTTCTGTTAAGGCGAATAATGACTTTAAGGCTCAAGTTGAGCTCCTCCAGGGTCAGCTGTCCGAGATGGGGGGAAAGCTTAATGATGCTGAGGAGAAGTCGTCGTTTGTTGCGGAGAGGCTGAAGGCGTCCGATGAGACCGTGGCTCGGCTTCTTGAGCGTGAGATGACATTGGAAGGTCAACTGAACACCGCTCAGGGTCGAGTTGTCGCTTTGGAAAAGGAGCGGGAGCAGGCCATCTCGGAGGCGAAAGCCGCTAAGGCAGAGGCCGTTGATCTTAAGAAGAAGCTTAAGGTGACCAAGGAGCAAGGGAAGAATGCCATCTTGATGACCGAAGATGCCCTGAAGGCCCAGCTGAAGATTGCTGCTCCTGATTTCGAGACGTCGTCAATTGGTGTTTTCAAGACTATTCAGGACGGGAAAATTGTCGATATGCCGAGGAAGTGAAGTCTCGTAACTTAGGATATTTTGTAATGCATTTGTTGAACAACTTGTTGATACTTTGTCGTTTTGTTTGCCTTGAACAATTTTACTTGTCCGTTCCGTATTTTGACGCTTTATAAGTTATCGTCGTTTGATTGCTATGATTTTTGCTTGTTTCATTATTTTGTCGTGTTGTCGTTTTCGTGTTACCGTTTATTCTGGGCGGGCTTATATCTTGTGCCCGTCTTGCCGTTTTCGCATTTGGTAGCAGTTCGGACCGATTCGGTCGCGTAGTCGTCGAATTGGTTGAGGCCTATGAGCCGTCTGGCTCCCGGGGTGATCAGTCCCGGGGTGCCGTTTTAGATTTTGGTCACGAGGAACAGATATGAAGTAAGAAAGTTTTAACAAGTAAAAATTTTGAACAAGTGAAAATTACTCGTCAGTTGGGTAAGTATTTGACAAAGTAAGTAAACAAGTTGAATTAACATGTGGATGGGGCGAATACTAACTATCTGGCTAGGTTCCCTGGTCGGTGAGCCGGTGGGTCAGGAGTAGAACCTCTTTAGGTTACTTGCGTTCCATGTTCTGGGTATTTCCTTGCCGTCAAGTTTTTCGAGTTTGTAAGCGCCCTTGCCGAGTACCTCCCTTACCCTGTAGGGACCTTCCCAATTTACCGCCAGCTTGCCTTCTCCTGGGGTCGGGACGCCGATGTCGTTGCGTCGCAGGACGAGGTCCCCTTCTTCGAAGTCTCGTTTGAGGACTTTTGCGTTGTAACGCAGGGCTATTCTTTGTTTCAGCGCCGTTTCTGTTAGGTGAGCCATCTCCCTTGTTTCTTCGATCAGGTCTTTCTCAACCGCTTCGCTCATGCCCGCGAGGAGTAGTCGGGGGCTTGGTTCGCCGATTTCGACTGGTATTACCGCGTCGACCCCGTAGGTTAGGCGAAAGGGGGTTTCCCCCGTGGCGCTTTGCTCGGTTGTCCGGTAGGACCATAAGACGGAGGGGAGTTCGTCGGCCCAGTTTCCCTTCTTACTGTCCAGGCGCTTCTTTAGACCGAGAAGGATGACTTTGTTTGCGGCCTCTACCTGCCCGTTTGTTTGGGGGTGTTCTACTGAGGAGAACTTTTGCTTTATCCCCAGGCCAGAGAGGAATTCCATGAACTTCTTGTCGGTGAACTGGGTCCCATTGTCCGAGATGACGACCTCTGGGATGCCGAAACGGGTTATCACCTGCCTCCACATGAACTTCCGGCAGTTGGAGGACGATATCGTGGCTAGTGGTTCAGCCTCTACCCATTTGGTATAGTAGTCAATGGCTACAATGAGGTATTTGACTTGTCCTGGGCCGACCGGGAAGGGTCCCAGGAGGTCGACTCCCCATTGTGAAAAAGGACGTGTAGTCGTTAGCGAGCTTAGCTCGGAGGCTGGTGCCTTGTGGAAGTTGGCGTTTTGTTGACACTTTGTGCATTTTGTGACAAATTCCCTCGAGTCCTTCATCATTGTTGGCCAGTAGTATCCTGCTCGGATGAGCTTCCTTGCCAGGGCTTTGCCCCCGATGTGATGTCCGCAACACCCTTCGTGGACTTCTCTGAGCACGTAGTCCATTTGGTCGGGGTGCAAACACTTCAATAGGGGCTGGCTGAGTCCCTTTTTGAATAGTTGTCCCTGTATGATTACGTATCTGGCCGCCTCCCTTATTAAAGCTTTGGCCGCCTTCTCATCTTCAGGCAACTTGCCGAGTTCCAGAAAGTTGGTAATGGGGTCCAGCCACGAGGGGCTCGACTCCGTCAGGTGGAGGGCGACCGTTGGTTCCTTCACCATGCCCTGGATGAGCGACCGGTTACCCGATCCTGGCTTTGTGCTCGCAAGCTTCGACAAAAGGTCTGCTCGTGTGTTCTTTTCTCTTGGAACGTGCTGGATAATGACCTCCTGGAACTGGCTTGTCATTTGCTTAACCTTTTCCAAGTACTTTTGGAGGAGGGGGTCCCGGGCTTGGTAGCTTCCATTTATCTGCGAGGTGACGACTTGGGAGTCGCTGCATACTTCGACCCTCGTCGCCCCGACTTCCCGAGCCAGCATTAGTCCGCCTAGGAGAGCCTCATATTCTGCTTGGTTGTTCGACACGGGGAACTCGAACTTGGTCGATTGCTCATAGATGACCCCTGCTGGGCTTTCCAAGATGACCCCTGCTCCTCCGGACGTTTGGTTGGAGGCTCCGTCCACATGAAGCCTCCACCGTGTGCCCGTTTCCTCGGGAGGGTCGCTCGTTACTTCCACCAAGAAGTCTGCCATCGCTTGGGCCTTAATTGCGTGTCGCGGCTCATACTGTAGGTCATATTGTGAGAGCTCGATGGCCCAGGTCATCATCCTACCAGCCAAATCAGGTTTTTGTAGTATTTGCCGAATCGCCTGATCTGTCCTCACGACTATACGATGACTCTGGAAGTATTGTCTTAACCTTCGGGAGGATACTAGGAGCGCCAGCGCCAGTCTTTCCAGTTTACTGTACCTCAGCTCTGGTCCCTGGAGTGCCCTGCTCATGAAGTAGACGGGCTGTTGTGTCCTTGCTTCTTCTGTAACGAGGACCGCGGCAAGCGCTTCCTCGGTTACTGATAGATAGAGGTAGAGCGGTTCTCCGGCTTTGGGTTTCCCGAGGACTGGTGGTGCCGCCAAGATTTGCTTGAAGTGGTTGAATGCCTCTTCGCACGCTGATGTCCATTCGAACGTCATTCCCTTTCTCATTAAGTTGAAGAAAGGTATGGCCCTTGCCGCCGATGCGCCGAGGAAACGGGACAAAGCTGTCAATCTCCCAGCAAGTCTCTGGACGTCTTTGATGCAACCCGGACTCTTCATTTGAAGGACCGCTTGGCATTTTTCGGGATTGGCTTCCACTCCTCTTTGAGTGATCATGAAGCCTAGGAACTTTCCGGCCTCCATGGCGAACGCGCATTTGAGTGGATTAAGCCTCATGCCGTGTTGTCGTAGGGACGAGAAAACGTCGTTAAGGTCACTCAGGAGATCGTCAGGTCGGGCGGTCTTTGCGAGTATGTCATCTACATAAACTTCCACTGTTTTGCCCAGGAGTTCGCTGAATATCTTATTCATCAACCTTTGGTATGTGGCTCCTGCGTTTTTTAGGCCAAATGGCATTACCTTGTAACAATAGATGCCCCCTGGCGTTATGAACGCCGTTTTTTTCTCGTCGGGTCGGTGCATCGGTATCTGATTGTACCCTGAATAGGCGTCCATGAAACTCAGATATCTGTACCCTGCCGCTGCGTCGACGAGCGTATCAATATTAGGTAGGGGGTAGCAGTCCTTGGGACAAGCCTTGTTGAGGTCAGAGTAGTCTACGCACATTCTCCACCTCCCGTTGTGTTTTTTAACCAGAACCACATTCGACAACCAAGTCGAGTAATCCAATTCCCGGATGAATCCCGCTTCTAAGAGGCTGGCCGTTTGCTTGGCTACCTCGTCTGCCCTTTCCTGCGACATTTTCCTCCTTCTCTGGGCCACTGGTTTGGCTCCTGCCTTTACGGCCAGGTGATGCGACATGAGCTGGGGGTCTATCCCTGGCATGTCGGCAGGCGTCCAAGCAAAGAGGTCGGCGTTAGCCCTGATCATCTCCATCAAAGGCTCCTTTATTTCGTGCGGGAGGTTTCTGTTTATGAATGTGAACTTATCGTGCTCCTCGCCGACTCTGAACTTTTCCAAGTCTCCTTCTGGCTCTGGTCTGGGTTTGTCGTCTACCCTGGCGTCCAGGTCGGCCAGGAAAACCCCTGACGCCTCCTTGGATTTTTTCCTGAGAGAAAGGCTGGCATGGTCGCAAGCGACCGCCGTTTCCAAGTCGCCCCGGAGGGATCCCACGGATCCGTCATCGGTGATGAACTTCATCACCAGTAGTTTCGTACTGATAGCTGCCCCCAGGTCGTTAATGGTCTTTCTCCCCAGGATGATGTTATAGGCCGTTGAATCTCGTAATATTATAAAGTCTGCCATGATTGTCCTTCGTCTTTGCCCTTGTCCCACAGAGGTCGGGAGTGTGATGATTCCGTCTGGCTTGATGAAGTGGTCTCCTAACCCTACCACACCGTGCTGGTGGGTCGTCAGGTCGGAATCTCTCAATCCCAGGGCATCGAAAACGTTTCGGAACATGATGTTTGAGTCTGCCCCCGTGTCTACCAGGATTCGTTTGACGAGGCCAGTTCCGACCCTAGCCGTGATGACCATGGGCGGACTTTCCGGCACTTCGTCAAACCATTGGTCCTCCGGGCCGAAAGAGATAGGTGGGAGACCCTTAAGACCTCTAACAGGTGGGGTGGAGACCGCTAAGACCTTGGCATCTTTCTTCTGCGCCGATTTCGACCTCGGGGCGGTATTCCTGGCCGTCACCACGTTTACCACCGTGAGACCGTGGTCGTCACCCTCTGGCTCCTGTTGTCGTCTTGTTGGTCGGGATCTGTCCTCGTTGTCGTTGTCCCGGTTGCGTCTCCTTGGTTCCCTTATAAGGTGGGAGAAGTCGGCGAGTTTGCCGTCCCTGATAGCTTGCTCGAGGGCATCCTTTAGGTCAAAGCAGTCTTGGGTCTTGTGCCCGTAACCCTTGTGGTACTCGCAGTAAAGGTTCTTGTTTCCTCCCGTCCTGTCCTTCAGTGGTCGGGGCTTCGACAGTATCCCCTTTTCTGCTATCTGTTGGTAAACTTCAGTGATCGATGCCGTAAGGGGGGTGTAGTTGGTGAACTTCCCAACTCGGGGGAACGGTTTGGATGGTTTACTCGGACCGCCGTCCTTGGCGTGTTCCTTCAGTCTTTCTCTGGCTTCGAAGTGTCGGGGTTGGTTGTAGGCGGGCTGCCATTTATTGGCAGCCACAACCCGGCTGACTTCCTCGTCATTAATGTATTCTTTGGCCACGCCCTGGATCTCTTGCATCGTCCAGACGGGCTTCGTGGTGAGGTGTTTCCTGAAATCCTCATTCGAGAGCCCGTTCGTTAAGCACAAACTTGCCACTGAGTCCGTCAGACCGTCAATTTCCAAGCACTCGTCATTAAAACGGTCCAGGTACTTCCTGGTCGGCTCTCCGGGTCTCTGGGTCACCCCCAGCAAATTGATTGGGTGTTTGGCTTTGACAATCCTAGTTGTGAACTGAGCCAAGAAGGCGCGGCTGATGTCGAAGAATTGGGTCACCGAGCCTTGCGGGAGGTTGTTAAACCACCGTATTGCCGGGCCCGCTAAGGTGACCGGGAAAGCACGACATCTGACCTCGTCTCCCACCCCTTCTAGGTTCATCCTGGCCTCGAAGGCCGTCAAGTGTTCCAGGGGGTCTTGCGTTCCGTCATACTTCATGTCTGTCGGCTTGTCGAAATGTTTTGGTAGTCGGACCTCGAGTACAGAGCGGTGGAAAGGGGTCGCTCCTATTATGACGGGTCCTCGGGCAGTTCTTCTCGACTCATTGTTCTCGCGGTGGGCTTCCTCGTTGCCTCTGTTCGACGCGCGCCGCCTTTCGTGTCGGGCGTAGATAATGGGGTCGCGACTTCTTCTTCTGGGGCGTACCCGTTCCCCAGTGCTCTCCGACTCGTATTGGGGGCTCGGCGTGCGCCTCGAGCGGCTCCTTGAACGGGAACGGGTAGGGCTCCGCTCTGGGGAGCGTTGGTCGCGCTCTCTTTCTGCTAGCCTGCGCTCTAAGTCCTGCATTCTGTGGCGTAGTTCTTGCATTATCCTGGCGTGGTTATCACCCGTCCCCCCGAAGGGGCGTCTCTCGTGAGTCTGCGTCGCATCCCTCGGGGGCGACCGTTGCTGTTGCCGGGATTCCGTCGCGACGGCGCCTCCCCCGAGCACGGGAGGCGCTACCTCGGAACCTGTCCCAGTCTGGACCAGCACGAAATCCATGAACGTTTTGTCCCCACAGATGGCGCCAATGTTCGGTAGGTCGGGTACCGGACGGTTCGGGTTAAGACTTTGGTGTCAACGTTTCGGATGGTGGAGAGGCTCGTCTGGTCGTGGTTTCCTGGTCCCGAGTGAACAAGATCCCGAGTACTTCGGATGGAGAGGGAGGTGCCACCTGCAAAGACACTCCGACGCCCTTGTCAGAATATGTGCAGGCGGAGAGGAAATGGTGTGTGAATGTCACGTACCTTGGGGGGAGAGCCAGTCTCCCCTTTATATACATGTCAGTAGTGGGCCCTTCCAATGGGCAGGCCCATACCCTCAAAGGTGTTGTCCCACGGCTGTGTGCGAGCCGTACGGGACGCGTGTCCGAGTCGGGTGGAGGACGCACCACTGGGCCGGCGAGAACTCGGGTCGGGTTGACCCGCGCGAGTTTTGGACCAGGCCGTAACACTATGCTTTCGTCACCTCACAGTATCATCACCCGATGGACGACTTCCATACCACACACTTCCACCTCAACCAGCTTCACACCGGAATTGAGTCACACAACCATTCACACCTACTTCGATCTCTATCCACAATTTTTTTTTGTGTTGTAAACAAATTAAGTGCTTTATGCCCATATATCCACCACTCAAATCTACAGAAAGAATCCATTACCACCCCTTTTATGGATTTCTCTAAAATTTTTTGGAGACAACTTCCATTGATCCAACTGAGTTCGTCCCAACCCATTTCATCCATTACTCATTTCGAATTTTTTTTTTTTTTTTGCAGTATTTGATCAAAATCGTTTGTTCACTCTCTCTTACTTTCCTCATATTATCTCTTTTCATTTAATCATTGGGGTATAATTAACAAAATTAGTTTCGTTTAATTTTTCAAATAGATTTTATTTGTAGCAAAATAAAGTTTTAAAAATAAATAATTATTTTCAAACAAACGCAATATCTATATCTATGTATAAAGAAAATTGGAATAGGTAAACAAAATTTACCTATATATAATTATTGTGCAAAAATAAATCCGATCCTTTCACGTTATACTTCTTGCAAATTCTTTAACCAATGAACTATAATTTTTTTGTGTTACTATGTTATATAAAATGTACAAAATGTTATCTGTATACCAAAATCAATCATTAAAATCAGTCACTAATGTATTTGTGTATAAATACATGTGTGGTTTAATTTATTTTCAATTTATATTTATATTTCAGCATATATTTTATATTGATGGCTGACTTTGGTGACTGATTTTAGTATATACGTAATATAAATCTAAAAAATAATAACAACACTGCACAAAGTGCTAGACAAGGCAATAGTATTAAATTATTTTTTTATCAGTTTCATTGCCATTAGTAGAATTTTTTTTTTGGCCTCTTTTGTCAAGGCCATTATTAGAATTTATAAATTTTATTTTCTTCTCACATTATCTCTTAATCTGATAAGTCAGAGATTAATTTATTATAAATTAAAATTTTATTCAAAAATTTATTTATTAGTCAATAAGTTATTACATGTATAAAATAAAATTTGTATTTATAAATATTATCCAAGTGAAACAGTTCATTGTGTTTTTTTTTTTTAGCTTTTGGCGGGGGTAACTGAGCAATAATTATAGATGCAAGCAAACAAACAAAAATAAACCTGATTACACTTTGTTTTGGTTACAAGAGTCTGAAGTCTGTTTCTTAATGACAAAAACTTGAAGAATAATTTGCATAGATCAGATTGGGAAACAAAAACCAATCAATTGAAGGGTGTAGTGGGCCAAAAGTTGGGCTCAATGATTAGGCCGCACAAACTCCAAACAAAAGAGACTATAAATTCATGTCCAAAAACAATAGGGGACTATATATTTTTCTAAGTGCAACTTGTCTCCTCGGTATTTACTATATTGTCCCCAATGCTAGCTTCCTGCTTGCGTTTCTATCTCTTCCAAGTTCCAGCTTGCTTTTTCTCTTTATTTGTTTCATGTTCACACTTAATTATAATTAGATATAGATAAAATGTAAATTTAGCTACATCTAATCTACAGATTTCGTAAACTCAACTAACAAAAAGTGAATGAGTAATTATTAAAGAAAAATTTCTAAAAAAAATACACATTAACTGACTGTTGATTAAAAATAAAAGGATAAGTATTTTTTTTGTCCCCAAGATCTGGGGTTAAAATTAATTTTGTTTTTAATCTTTTTTTGTTATTAAAATCATCCTCAACGTTACAAAACGTTATAAAATCGTCCTTTTCTAATTTTTTTTGGACCAAATTACCCTTAATTATTAATAAAAATTAAAAATAATATTAAAAAAAAATAAAACCCCACTCCACCCACACCCAACATCTCTTCGACTCTCCCCCCACCCCAAACACACCCCCAATTTCCCTTCCTCCTACACCCACCCCCAAACCCCACCCCCAAATCCCATCCCATCCCATCATCATTATCATCATCATCATCATCAGTTTCCACTCCCTCACCCCCTCACCGTAACTCCCACCCCCTCACCCCACTCCATCACCCCCTCCTCTCTCACCGTAACCCCCACTCCCTCATGTTGTCGTTTGGGCTGCCTCGGAGGTGCACTCGCCGCCGCCCCTGCGTCCAACTGACGAATGGATTTTTTTGATGGTTTAGAATTCACAATTGAAATCTCGTTGTAAAGTATAGCTTCTAAACCAACAATAATCCTTTCATACAAAAGATTGTTTGTCACAAGTAACAAACCCCTAAATTTATAAACCGAAGTATTGGAACCTCGGGTCGTTCTCCCTAGGAATTACAATAAAGTGTCTTGTTATTGGTTATGAGTTATTTTGGGGTTTTGGATAAGGAGCATGAAAAGTAAATGGCAATGAAAATAAACTAAAAACTATAAAAGGCTCTTGGAAAGGTGTGAGAACTAGAAGTCCTATCCTAGTTATCCTTTTCAATTGTGATGAGAATTGTTCATTGCTACCACTTGGTTAACCCTTACTAATTAAAGGAAAGTCAAGTGGATGAATTGACTTGAGCCACAAGTCCTAGCCAACTCCCAAGGAAAGACTAGATTTAGTGCACTCCAAACTAATTAGCAATCTCTCCAATTATCAATCAACAAAGGAATTAGATAACTCAAGCGTCACTAATTACTCTACCATAGCCAAGAGGAACAAAACCTATACTAAAATCCAACCAAGCATTCCATCAAACACTTAGAAGGCATAAAAGAAAAGCGGAGTAATTTGATAACAAAAATAGAATCTAACAACAATTATGGCAAGGAATTAACAACAACAATCAAAAGGAACACAATTATTATGAATTACCTCTAATTGAATTGAAAGAAAATAGAAGGAGCAAAAGTAGATCTACAACAAAACATAAGAACAACATAAAGGAAATTACAACAAAAGATTAAAAGAAGAATGAATGTAACACAAGGAATTGAAAGATAGAAGTGGAAGAAAGCAAAGATTAAAACCTAGATCTAAGATTATTGAACTAAACCTAATCCTAATTCTAGAGAGAAGGGAGAGCTTCTCTCTCTAACTCTAACTAAAAGTGATTTATTGGTCCCTAGGTGATGATAATCCTCCTTCCCCTTAATCCTTCATCCTTTTATTCCTTTCCCTTAGCAATTTGGCGCCAAAAATGGGTTCAGAAACCCTCTCAAATCGCCAGGCACGTGTTGCATTAATGAGGTCATGTGCCATCATCGGCGCGTGCGCGCATGGTACGCGTGCGCGTCCCTGGTCGATTCTGCAATGTGCGCGTGCGCGTGCATGGCTGCCTTTGCTTCTTTGACTTTTTATGCTTCTCTCCACTTGTATGCTTCCTTCCTTGCTTCCTTTGATCCATGCCTAGCCTACTTCAATCCTGGAATCACTAGCAAACACCTCAAGGCATCTTATGGAATCAAAGAAGAACTAGAATTCATCAAGATAAGGCTTAGAAAGCATGTTTTTACACTTAAGCACGAATATGGGAGAGATAACAAAATCATGCTAATTTCTAGGCTAAATGTGACAAAAGGTTATCAAAATACTCTGAATTCAATGCAAAACAAACCGTCAAATTGGGGTTTATCACCAACCCGCCGCCACCGGTCGTCGCAAGCTTACATGGAGGCACTACTGCTGCCGTACAGCTCCCGACCCTCCAGACCCTCCGTCGCTGCCTCTGTTTTTCTGCTTTTGCTTTCTTCTTTCTGCCTTCTGCTTCTACTTCTGCTTCTATTTTTGTTTTTGTTGTTGCTTCACCATTGTTGATTCACCCTTCAGAATTGTTGTTGTTAATTTATTATTGGTGATACTGATTCTGATTATAGTAATTGCATGATGATGATTTGGCTATGGTGGCAGTGGTGATAGTGGTGAGGAAAGGGAGAGTGAGGAGGTGCTTCTGATTCTGTTTTTCGTTCTTCCTACAAAATCTTTATGCTGATTCAAATTCATCAAATCTTGAACCAATTTTGTTCAAGTTGTTTGGGGAACAGCACTAATGCTGATAATCTTGCTTGGTCTGCAGCTTCATCATAATTGATTTTGGTCGTTTCAGAGATGCCTTCAAGATGAAGATTTTGGTTTTAATGTAGTTTAGACAATTTTGATATATTAATTACAAGAACAATTAGACTGTTTCTAATTATTTTTTGGTTACATTATTATCAATGGCACTAGCTCTGTTAGTTAATTTGGTTCAACTGTATATACTTTATTTTCTCTCTTTTTTTTTTCTTTTTTTCTTCTTTTTTTTCCTCCCTTTTTTGGTTGATTGGTTTTTGAAGAAGGGGGTAAGAGGTTTGATGATGAAGAAGGGAATTGGGGGTTACTGGATTAGTGGTGATGAAGAAGGAGGTGAGCGGGTGAGGGGTGGGGGGGTTACGATGAGGGGGTGAGGGAGTGGGGTGAGGGATGGGGGTTACGGTGAGGGAGTTGGAGGGTTAGGTTTTGTTTTAATTTTTAATTATTTTTATTATTTAATAAGAATAATTTGGTAAAACAAATAAAATTGAAGTAGAAAAGGATGATTTTATAACGTTTTGTAACGTTGAGGATGATTTTAATAAGAAAAAAAGGTCGGAGACGATTTTGATTTTGACCCCATACCTTGAGGACAAAAAAAGTACTTATCCCGAAAAAAAATTACTTTAAAATATTTGTTTCCATTTTTATTGTGTATAAAAAGGAGTGGGTTCATTCTGAACTCTTCTATATATATATATATATATATATATATGGTTTACTATGGAATGAAAAGAGCATGTTGACAAAGATAGATATCACTATGCTAATGATATTTATTGGATCAATCCTCAAAATGTTCAATGAAAGATCACACACGAGTTTATTTAGTTTTTAAAAAATTAAATGTCTTGATTTTTGAAAAATATAATTATAAGTTAAATTAGTCATTTTATTAACTTTTTATCAAAAAAATCAGTTAACTGCTAACTGTTATTATGTCACTATTTGAGATAAAATCTGATACGTATTATGTTTTTAACATGTTACATAATAATATAGTTTAGTTAAAATTGATAATAAAAAAAAGTGCTCTGTTAGGATTTTATTGGTGGTCTGTTCTTGTGCTGCTGCTACAAGGTACATACATTGCATGTCGGAGAGGGGGAGAACTGATGGAGGACAACGTAATGACTTTGAGGAGAACGACTGTAAAGATCTACAGTTTGACTCAAATGATATCAGGGTAAGATTGGAGAATTGTGGAAGAAGTCTGATAGGACTGCTAATAGCAGATACTACCTTCTCAGTTGACACTATGGAGGAAGTCCTAGGAGCAATATATGGGAGACTTGAGGGGTTTAGGGTTATAGACCATGGTGATAACATGTTTCATTTTTTTTTTGACAAAGAAATAGATACTCTTAGAATTGAACATGGATCACCATGGTTATTCAAAAACTTTATCATTCATCCTAGGTGATGGAGGGAAGGAATGGTAATAGAAGAGGAAGATTATTCGCATGTACCTATTTAGATTCAAATTTGGGGTCTTTTAAAATACTGTTAAATCCTAGAACTTGGACAGAAAATAGGCAAGCAACTTGGAGAGGTGTTAGAGGTTGACTTTTTCAATGTGCGAGGAAGGGAGGAACGGATTGTGAAAACAACGTCAATATCGATGCAACACGGGTTCTGCGAAGCAAGATGAATCTAGTAGATCAGACGGAAAACACTTAAAGTGAGACTTAGGTATGAGAGAACAGACATATACTGTTTGTACTGTGGCCACCTAGGTCCAGAAGAACAATAGTGTGAATGCCTATTGGAGGACATTGCGGATGGGAAGCAGAGGGAGAATCGAATTAAAGAAGAACTCGAAGCTGATCAGGTTGGATGGAGGATAGGAGGAAAAAAGAATGAGGGATTCGACTTTGCAGCTAGAGGTACTACACCTTCAAGACGACCGACCCTTGTAAGTCTACTCAAAGGATTCTCTAAACTCAACATGAGGGAGGAGAATTCCGGAGAAAACAAAAATTCAGAATCACAAGGGAATTTGGTTATTTAGGGAGCACGATATTAGAAAGGGAATCAAAGAATGCTGAACACAAGTGACTCGGAGGAATCAGCGTTAAAAGAATTAGATGACAATGATATTGTTGCAATCACAGTTAATGAAAATTCATTTGAATCCAAAATAAAGGACCTTAAGGCCCATAATCTGGAGCAGAATAATGTCCTCCATTCACCATTATAAGAAATTACTAACATGAATGATCTTTCTTTCAATAGGGGGTCAGGAGGTACAAAAGGCACAGGAAATGTTGGAAAGTGAGAAAAATGAAAGAACTTGACCAGGAAAAAGAATGCTGACTAGAATCAAGTAATAGGTGTAAAAAGAAGAACTGGTGAAGAATCAGGGAAGAAAAGCCCCAAAAAAGTGTGTGTGCAAAGAGATTGTACTGTTGCTAAAGAGGCAGAGGGTGCCAGTCCACAATTGTCACCGAACCCTCAATGAAGATGATAATGTGAGTTTGAGAAAATTTTTGGAAATTCACAACATCAAAGGGATTATAAGTCTCATTTTCCTAAGGTGGTGTTCCTTTGTGAGACCAAGAATATCTCCTTATTTGTGGAGCAACAACGAAGAAGCTGGGTTATCAATATGGGTTCTGTGTAGCGCCAAATGACACAGCAGGGGGTCTCGCGGTGTGGTGGAAGGAAGGGTATAAAATTAGTGTTAAAACCACTGCAGATTTCTACATTTATTGTTCAGTGGAGGATGAAGACAACCCAAGACCCATTGATGTATTTGCTATTCACCTTCATAGCTGCGATGCCATAAGTCAACAACAATTTAACATTCGTATTTAGCTAATTGCTAGTGCAGCAGATAGATATATGGTGATTGGAGATTTAATGCAATTTTATCATCTAATAAAAAAGAAGGGAGAAGAGAAAAGTACCAAAGTTCTATTCAGTAATTTCATTCTTTCCTTAATTCAGCTGAGCTACTGGATATGGGCTATGTGGGGGACAAATTTACGTGGTGGAATTGCAGTGTGAGAAACAGAACGGTTAAAGAAAGACTTGATAGAAGCTTGATCTCAGTTGCTTTGCGAAATGTATTTTCACAAGCATCTCTAATGCACCTAGAAAGTTTGAGTTCGGATCATAGGCCTTTACTTTTTTCCTTAGGTGATGAACAACCTAAAAGGAAGCGTAGGTTTCGGTTCTAAGAGAGATGGTGCTCAAATGAAGAGGTCACTAGTATTGTTGATGAGGTGTGGAAAAAAACCTGTGGGGTTCGGCTATGTTCATTCAAGTTTAAAAACTCAAACGGTGTAGGCATAGAATAGTAGAATGGCAAAAGTCTCAAGTTTTTAATACAAGGGTAGTAGCTGAAGATCTATCGAAACAGCTGATTGAAAAGAAAAATCAGATTGCTAAAGTGAGCAAGATTGAAATTGAGCAGTTAGAGGAATAGCTAGCGCAGGTTCTTGATCAAGAGGAACAGTATTGGCTGAAAAAATCAGAATTCAGTGGTTTCAAATGGGAGATCAAAACACACAGTTTTTCATACTAAATATCGAATGCGCAATAGGTGTAATAAGATCTGGAAACTAGATGATGAAAACGGAGGCTGGTTATACTCAGACCAAGAAATTGGTGCCCAAGCCCAACGTTATTTTCAGCATTTGTTTACTGCAGGTGTTCCTATTAAACCCGAGGGTGTCATGAACAGTTTGTAATAAAAACTCTCTACCTTTATGAACAGGAATTTACTCAGACCTATCATAGATTTGAAAATTAGAATAGCGGTGTTCTCAATTTCAGCTGAGGCAGCCCCAGGTGACAATAGATTTTCTACCAAATTCTATCAACACTTTTAAAAAATTATTGGTACCGATGTTAGAGCAGCAGCTAAGAGTTTTTTTCGGGAGGAAGAATGCACACTTTAATCACACACAAATCTGCTTAATCCCGAAGGTGAATAATGCCTCCTCTATGAACCAGATTTGGCCGATATCACTTAGCACTACTTTCTACAAGGTAATCTCTAAAATCTTAGTGTATAGAATGCAACCTCTTATAACAAAGATTATCAGTGAGAATCAGAATGCTTTTATTAGAGGAAGATTAATTAGTGATAACATGCTTAGTGCTCATGAATGCATGTATTTTCTCAAGAACAAACGAGTTGGTGATAGAATTAGCTATAAAGCTTGATATGAGTAAGGCATATGATAGAATGGAGTGGAGTTACTTATGGTTTATGATGGAGTATTTGGACTTTGAAAGACGGTAGATTAGTTGGATCAAGGAGTGTGTTATTACAGTCTCATATTCCGTTATTGTAGAAGGTCAACCTATGGATTTTTTCAAACCTACCAGAGGGCTCCGACAAGGAGATCCCCTCTTTCTTTATCTATTTCTCATTTGTACAGAAGAGTTATCCCATCTGCTCCACAAAGGAGAATAGAATAACATGGTTCATGGTTTGAGATTGAATGCCATATGTCCTCCAATTAGTCACCTTCTTTTCACGGACGACTCTATGCTATTTAGCAAAGCTAACTCAGAGGATAGTGCTAGTTTAATTCAAGTACTACAAACCTACAGTCATTTAAGTGGGAAACAAATTAATTTGCAGAAATTCTCGATTTTCTTTAGCAAAAATACTTCTCCTACTCTACGGGATTAGCTTTCAAACATTCTTGAAATTTCTCACGTTAGAGTTTAAAACAAGTACTAAGGAATGCCGACAGTGATTCAGAGATAAAAAAAAACAGATTTTCATTCATATTAAAGAGAAGGTTACAAAAAAACTGCAACACTGAAAGAGGTCTCTCCTCTAAGCTAGTGGGCGCAAAATACTTATTAAGACAGTTGCAACAACTATTCCAATGTACACTTGGTGCGGAATTTATAACCACAGACTAACCGGCAAGTGCACCAAGTCGTACCAAGTAATACCTTACGTGAGTAAGGGTCGATCCCATGAGGATTGATGGATCAAGCAACAATAGTGTTTGATAGGATTAGTTAGACAAACAGAAAATAGTGTTTGGAAGTTCAAAAGCATAAAAAAATAAAGAAGAGCTTGAAGACAGGCAGGTGAATAGGTGAGGAATAAAATATAAAGAAACAGTTAAGGTTTCAGAGTTATCTATTTTCCGGATTGACTTTTCTTATTATTTTATTTTAATCATGTAAGATCTAATTTATGGCAACTATATGTGACTAGACCCTAATTCCTTAGACCTTTCTAGTCTCCTCTAAAATTCATCAACAGCCAATTCCTTGGTCAATTAATTCCAATTAGGGGGTGAAGTTCAATTCTAGTTATATGCCACAGAAATTTTAATTACCCAAACATAAAAGGATTATATGTCACGTATCCTATTAAATCTAGATAAATTAGAAATTTAGGAGAATATGTTTTCAAGCTGTTGTTCAAGTAAAGAGCTTTTCCAAGTTATACAAGAACGCATTTAGAAAGAGGGTCATACTTCCGTTCCACCCAAATTCATAAAATAAAGAACGAAAACAATTCTTAAATATAAATCAAAACATGAATTAAAATAGAAAAATAATAGTATCAATCCATACAATAGACAGAGCTCCTAACCTTAACAGTAGAGGTTTAGTTGCTCATGGTTCAGAGAAAATACGGATTGTAAATTGGGATGGAATGTGATCCTCCTCAGGACCTCTCTAAAGGAAGGAAAGTTTATCCCTTTTTATAACTAATCTTAATAAATTTAAAATCTAATTTTTAAAATTTAAATAATATCTTTTTCTAGAATTCAAATTTGAATTTAAATTCGAATTAATTTAAATAATCAAGTCTTCAATGGATGGATGGGGACCACTTGTTTCGTCCATTCTTCAACTTCTAATCTGTGTTTTCTGGGCTGAAAACTTGGTCAAAACAGCCTAGAAATTGCTCCCAGCGTTTTTCTGCGTTTTCTGCACGTAGCGCATGTCACGCGTATGCGTCAGTCATGCGTACGCGTCGCTGGTCTTCTTCGCGAGTCACGCGGATGCGTCGGTCACGCGGACGCGTCGCTATGCAAATCTTCAAATCACGCGTACGCGTCAGTCACGCTTACGCGTCGCTCCTCGCTGCCATCTCCTTTGATTCTTGTGCTGTAGAAACTCCATCAAATTCCGTCGAATGCTACCTAAAATAAACAGTATTGCACAAAACTCAAAATAGCATCCATAGTGGCTAAAATATAATTAATTCTTAATTAAACTCAACAAATTACATGCAAATTCACTAGGAAAAGATAGAAAATATGCTCACGCATCAACACTCTTAGTTGTTTCAAACTTTCGGACTCTCTTCTTGATGAGCTTTACCGGCTCATGATGCAATTTTGTTGGGGACAACGGAATAATGAGTGAAAAATGCAATAAATAAGTTGGGATATGATGAGTAGGCCGAAGCAATTAAAAAGACTGGGTTTCAAAGATCTTAAAGCCTTTAACCTAGCAATGTTTACTAAGTAAGACTGCAGGCTACTTACTAGAGAGTATTCCTTACTTTTTACAAGGTTTATAGAAGTCGATAGTTTAAATACTCATCGTTCCTAAGGGATGAAACTGGATTAAACCCATCATAGGCTTGGCGAAGCCTACTGGAGGGCAGAAAATTCTAGAAAAAGGGATCAAAAGACAAATCGGCAATATTGTAACAACTAGAATCAGGGAGGATAATTTGTATGGGACTACTCCACTGTTTAGAATTCCACAAGAGTGTTGTGGGGATCCGAATCTAATTTGAGTACGACAACTACTTGATTCGGATGAGAACTCGAATCAGGGAATTACAAATTCTAATTTTAATCACAATGAAGCCAGAATAATATGCAACATAATTACAGGGTAGGATAAAGATTGTTGGAGTTGGAGTAAGGGAAAAAATGAGAACTATTCAGTATTATTAAGATATGAGCTAGCCTAATATTTTTTCATGTTCATGAACAACAATTTGATGACAAAATCAGAAACAGAAAATTATAGACCTCAATTTAGAATATTTAGTACAAGTCAAAAATAAAAGTTTTTTTATGGAGACCGAGTCACAATGGCTTACCTACCATAGAGAAACTCCACTCAAGGATGAATCACATCTCAAGCTAATGTCAATAATATAATGTCAACAAGCATCAAAATCGACCTACCATTGTTTATTTTCTTACTCAATAGCAGCAACAGTATGGACAAAATTGGACCAACACCTTGTTCCCTCCTCCCTACATGCATAACCACCATAAAAATGGTTAAATTCAAGTTTTTAAGCAATCAATTTAAGATCTCACTGCTCCAAAACGAAAATTCAGTTTGCATTCATTCTTTAAAAATTATAATTGGTTTGAAACTTGTAAATTTTTTAAGCCAAATAGCTTACTCTGGGGAAAATTTTGGCTCAGACAAAAACTCTTACATATGAGTTTATCACTATCTCCACTCAACTTTTTTCTTTGAGATAAATTTTCTGTTTAAAAAATTCTTCTTTTTTCTTTTTTTTTTAGTCATAAGTTGTTTGAGTTTTTTATTATATTATTTTTTAAAAAAATTTCAGTTTTGGATGTATTGTTTGTGTTAGGAAAATCCCAATTTTCTGTCTTATCAAATTGTCCAATTATAAACTCCATGTTTCACTTTTAAGAAGTAAAATAACTTACCTTTGATTAAAAAAAATATACATATAATATTTAACTGCTATAGATAAACATATAGATAACTAATAATACTGAAAAACAAAAATAAAATGATTAACTTAATTTTATTTCGTAACAAAATATTAATTCATTTGTGACATTATTTTTTCATCAGCTTCTTGAACATTATAATCAAGAGAGTTTAGCTGATATGTATTTTTAAATTATTATTAGTGAAAATTTTAAATAATTTTTTTAATAAATACAAAATAATATATTAAAAATTTAATTTTTTTATATTTTAATAAAAAATTTTATTTTATAATCTTAATATACACTTTCAATTAGATAAATCATTTTCAAGAAATATGATAATTTTTTAGACTATCATTAGTGAAAGTTTTAAATGATTTTTTAATAAATACAAAACAATGTGTTACAATTTTAAATTTTTTATATTTTTAATAATTTTTTTCATTTTATAATATTAATATGTATCTTCAGGACCCCAATTAGGTAAACTCTTTTAAATATGTATATCATTTGCGGCCAAGAAACATGATAATGATTAAGCACTAAGCAGGCTTTATTACTTTCCGATCGCACTACAATTCTTCATCAATCAAGATTATATGCATCTCCCTCCCAATAATTACACACCACATACACTACTAACCTTTCAAATTTCAATAAATTTATAACTATATATACATATACTTTACGTATAAAATTAAATCCACATCTCATTATTCCACGAAAACTGTGTGTAGCAAACTTCAATATATTCCTTTTGCTTTTAAAATAGTACTATTACTACTATAAAATGTGAACTCCAAATTCAAAGCCTAAAGTAACACTATATGTTTTACTAAGATAACATTAATTTCTATTATTCTATAGGTAGTTTCCACATCATGTGACAATGACAACACTTACCCTAACTAGCTAACAGAGAATGAATCATTACAACACCACCATGCATGCATATATATATAATAAACTTTAATTAGCGACCAACACGATAGTTGTTTCTAGAAATCGAAAATATATGTACAATGTACTGAAGAATTGAAGAGTAGGTTTACAATTACATAGATAGGGAGAGTGATGGAAACAGCTAGGTAGTATTGCTTCATATTGAATTGCCTGATTAGTAAGGAATCTATACTTTTTATCTTAGTAGTATGTCGTTTTCTTTTTGTGATCATATTTCATTCTACTTTGATAGATACATACATGTATTATATATATATGTGGACACATCATAACCAGTACTGCATTATGGGGCACAAGAATGTATGTCTTTCAATCACTACGTACCACTATGTCCATATATATAGTAGAGGACCTGGCTAGTAACTTTTTAAAAGATCAATTACTGAGAAATGAAAAAAGAAAATTGATGAAATTAAATATAATGAATTAATTTTAATGTATCAATAGGGTAATTTTTTTATAAAAATCATTTGAGTTATATTTTTTTATGACTAATCGCAAGGTAACATAATAGATATAAAAAATTGTTATTTTTATTGATGTAGCATTTAACAATACGTAATTAAATACAATTTTTACATGTAATGACAATGTCTCAAATTAAATTCTCAAGTTTGAGTTATATGAAAAGTTGTATTATACAAATTGATAACATAATTACAATAATAGCGAAAATCAATTATAAGAATAATTGTTAAGTAGGTATAAAAGTAATTTTCTTAAAAAAAATGTAATGAATAAAATAAAACTGAATCACATTTTAACGGCGTAACTAAATAAAATTTGAATTCTAACTACTTGTTAAGTTTAATTTGCTTTATTTAGCAAGAGTGACACACAAGTTTGCTTATGATGAGGGAGTTTGCATAGAGTTAAAGAATGGAATTGAAGCTAGGCTGTATAATAAATTAATGATGTCTCCAGTCTCTTTTATGTTAAAGCTTTTTTATTTTTATTCACCATTGAAATTCAAAAGTGACACTCTGCTATCTATGTTTTCAGCTGATGCTATGTTAATTGAAAATCTTCTAATGATGCATTTGTTTCGAGGTATAAGAAATTATTTTCACCAGAAATTATGTTTGTTTATTATATATTTTCAAGTTGATTTTTTTTAAGTGAAAACTAACATGCAGTTGTTTTTATGTAAAAGTTGATAGTCAAAAACTGTTAAATGATAATTTAATCAAGTCTATTAAATTATCTAAGAATTTTGAGTAAATATCTTTTTCGGTCCTGTCCTTTTTAAAAATTGACAAATCGCTCCTAATATTTAAAAAATAACAAATCAGTCTCTGTTTATTTCTTTTATTAGACACATCGATCCTTCTGTAGCCAATAAACAGAGATCGATGTGTTTAGCAGAAAAAATAGACAGCGATCGATTTGTCTAACGAAAAAATTGATGTGTCTACGAAAGAAATAGATAGATAGGACTAATTTGTCATATTTTAAACGTTACGAGACGACTTATCAATTTTCAAAAAGGATAAAAACCAAAAAAGATATTTACTCAAAAAATTTTTTTTATCAATTTCATATAAAGACAATTACACGAATCTTCACTTTTGTTATTATCAAAGTTGTTAGTTTCTTTATAAACTCAACAATTTATGTTAAACACTAACAGTAATGGTAAAAATAAAACGAAAATAAAAATTAATTTGTCAATTAAAAAAAGACAAGAAAATAATAAGTCGGCATATATAAGAACTATTGATTACAATAATCATTCCTTATGATTACTTAGCTTATTACTACTTTCCTATAATTTTATAGTTGGTTATTGTAAAAGAAGACAGAGAAATAAATCACATCCATAAATTTATTATGGAAAAAATTCAGATTGCATGTGACAATGTCTCAAATACTTGTAGCTATTGCTTGTTTGTTAAGAATCTCAAAGTCATATATACCTTCTTAACTTCATATAATATAAACCATATACGATCTCCATAATGTAAACTAATCTTTCCCTTGTATACAATATTATAAAAACTAAACGCTAAACCCAAATAAAAATTGTACTCACGAGATTTAGTGTTCCAATAAATTTTGATTTGTCAGGAAATATACCTTTTACTCTCTCAGACACACACTCTATCTTAACCCCATTAGAATTTAAAGCCTATTAAAATCTTAATAATATGACTACTAACTATATATTAATTTTATCATTAATAAAAAATTATATTATTATTATAAAATTATTTATCTCAAAATTTAATGTGATAAAAAAATATATACATAATTATATTTTTAATACATTTCTTTATGTGATACTCTTTTTTAGTTTGAAGCGTAATTTTATATTTTTTAATTTGTTTTATGTAAAACTTTTTTAAAATATATAATAAATATTGAAATGTTTTTTTTTTATCGAAAACTTAAATAAGTAGAATAGGACATATAAATAATTATATGTTAACAATTATATAAACATTAGTATTTCTTTTATTCAATTCATAATATACAACACTACTCAAATTAAGGGCATTTGTTGTTAAGGGTATAAATGTATAAAATTTAGATATTAAATAACCAAAAGTTTTCAAAATTTTTAAGTATTCATTGTATAAAAATGAATAAATTAAAAAGATTATATATATCCTGGAAAAAGTGATCCTAATAACTAATGTCCTTAGAATACTTATTAACAAAACTCTTATCTAGAATATAGATATGAAACTACTTAAATGATCTTGTAAAATTTAAATAGGCAATGATATATATTGGGAAAATTTTCAAGTGTGCCGTCATACTGGTGTTTTTGTGATTTTTAACCGTTGATCTTAATTATAAAAAATATATATAATATATATAATTAAAATTAACAATTAAAAATCACTGATACACCGGTATAACAATACACTTAAAAATCTTCCTATATATTGTTCTTACGAAAGCTCCAACTTCCAATAATGAATTGGAATTTTCCCATGAGTCAAACTAGAAAACAAATACCTAAGTGGCTGAACCCGGAAGTCATAGAAGTAGTTGTTGTTAGCAGTAGAACAAGTCAATACTATCATCAATTTATGTGAGATTCATGAATATCATGAATATATACTACTCCTAACTCCTAAGTAGTAAGTACTACACCCTTCGTGCATCTATGGTTTTTGTCATATATATATCATCACCTCACCTACTCTGACCTTAAGTCCTTAACTCCACCAACACTATTAATGCTTATATCAGTGTTTATTATATTAAAAATATTTAATTTCTATTCATTATTATCAATAAACTAATATTGTGTGTACAGATATATAATTACTTAGTGTAAAACATAAATAACTATTTTGTAAATTTATTACTATTGCTACATACTTTGAGAATTATTCAAAATAAAAAATTTAATTAGATAATTATATAAAATTTTTTATATTATGAATATATAAAAATTTAAGGATTATAAGCTAGTGAGATCAAAATTTTATTTTATAGAAATTTTTTATTGTATCTTAATTAATTTACTTATATTTAAATCTTATCATAAAAAATTTATTGTTAAATAATTCGATTCGAGTTTACTGAAATTTTAAAAAAATAAGAAGTCTTTTAACATGTAGGATTCATTCAACTATGCTACACTACAAATATATAAAAATACAAAATACACCTAGAAAGTATATGAAACAACATATATATTATACTTTTACGATTTATTCTAGTTATTATTATTTCTACGTTTTTAACTCACTATCATGTATTAAAAGATCAAGTTATTACTTACTAATTGATTATTATTATAATTATAAGATGAACATTATTTATATGTAACATACATATGATAAATTTGGTAAATTATCATGGATATATGTCTAGCTAAGCTAGCCCTTTGTTATATACTTATACATTTTGAAGGGAAAAGGCATAGAGCAATAAATATCAAATAACACTCAAGTCTACACACGTACATCACTTCAAAATTGGAAAAAAAAAAAAAAAAAAAAGAGAGAGAGAGAGAGATCAAAGAAGAGCCGCATATGCATACAAATTGAGAAACATATTTAAAAGAAAATAGTATTTTGATACTTGAATTTTAATGTGTTGCCATTGTAAGGTTACTATAAACTATAAAGCATAAAAATATTGGAAAGTTTTCAAGTATATCGGTACACCGATATTTCAGTAATTTTTAACCGTTGATCTTAATTATATATATTATATATACTTTTTAAAATAAAAATCAACGATTAAAAATCACTGAAACATCGATATACCAGTACACTTAAAATTTTTTCAATCTTATCCAATAAGACATAACTAAAGCAATGACTCACTAAATCAAACATATAATTGACTATGAATACAAAGAAAAGGGGTTATCAAGTTGTGGTTTAATAAAATCAATTGAAGGAGTGTAGCTGTCACCCCTATTTAGTGGATTGATTAGACGCTTTTCATCCCTATATTAATTTACCATATCTGAATAAATCAAACACTACTCATTCAACAAGTTGGTAATCATATCTTTGCTGTAATTAACACGTGCCTAATAAAATTTCCTCCTTATTACATGACATTATTTTACCGGTTTTGTCCTGGTTTTAACCATGATTTAATTTGTATGCCACACACCGAATTAATGTATCATTTAATATTATAATTATATTCGACACTTATATTTGTATAATTGTAAAATAACAAAATCAACATTTTTATTGATATTTAATATTTATAGGCTACGCTTCAAAAAATAAACAATGCAACCCTCTATGAAAAGTAACTTGCAATTAAAGATTAAAAAACAAAAAAATAAAATACCCAAAATTTAAAATTATAAATTATAAACCTTAAATTTCGTATCTCAAATTTAAATTGTTGATATAAAATATAGTAAATAAAATATTAAAATTTATTTATTTTAAAAAATACAACATTCTTTATTTAGCAAAGAATGTGAAAAATGGATCACATTTATGCAATACTTTTTTACATTAAAATTTTAGAGTGTAAACAAATTAAATAACACCCCTAGTTAAACATACATATTAATATATGAAAAAAAAAGGAGAATTTTCTTTATGAGGCAACTAAGTCACTAATAAGTGGATCCCTTAGATTTTGATAGCTTTTACTCAATGGTACAATGATGATCTTTAAACATAACATATAAAATTCAAACTACCTTACATAAGACAGAATGAAAGAAACTTTATGTCTAGTTGGAGCCAAAGTGATAAAAGAAATTAAGTGAGCATTAATCAAGTCTCATTAAGTGGAAGACAGATGAAAAAAGAAGCACAAAGATACAAAGTTAAAGAGGTAAAAGTAAAAAGGAAAACACAAATAGCTTTTCCTAGATACATATACTCTAATAATTCATTTTCTTTTTCTTATAGAAACATTATGAAAACTCATTTTATCTCATACAAAGATCAAATATACATTTTTCCACACTCAATTATTAGTATAAAAAATGCATATTGACTCAGTATATAAGATAAAATGAATACAAATAACCCATTTTTTTTCTTTTTCTTTTTCTTTTCTAACCCCTCCATTGATCACTCCAAAAAGGTTTCCATAACATCCGGAAACATAGCTCCATCTGAATTCCTATACTCCACAGCATTACCTTGTTGTTGATGTTGATCCATTGAAGTTGATGAAGATGATGAAACAACTCTTGCAGGTAAAGTGAAGCTCCTCTTGAACTTATCCATTTTCCTTGCAGCAGCAGAACCACCTTCAGGGTGTCCTGTTTCCAAGCTGAGGAACTCATTTGGGTTTGCATTTTGTTGCATGCTTGAAGAATCCGAATTGGGGTTCTGATGACTGATGTTCAATGCTTGTTCCTGCAATAGCTTGTTGGCTTCGTCGGTTCGGCCGGTTAAAGCATTGAAGAAGGACAATCCATTAGGCCACTTGATATCATTCTCATGATCACCACTAGTAGTGTTAGTTCCAATCATGTCCTCAATCCTTGCACCATGCTCTTGGTGATGGTGGTGATGGTGTGGCATGAGAAACATGTGTGTCTCAGAGTCCTTGTTTGGGAATCCCATCCTCGATGCAGCAAAATTGGGCGAGGAGAGCATTGAGGCGGCCGAAGATGGAAGCGATGGCCTGTGAGGCCAGTTGAAGAGTGGTGCTGGAGGCCTAATTGGAATGGAAGATGGTTTTGAAGGGATTGAAGTTGAAGATGAAGTGTTCCTTGTTGAAGAGAAGAGTTGTGAGAGGTAGAATCCGGATTGGTATCCAAGTGATTCAAATGTGTGTCTCATTCTTAGCACAAAATGGAGGTCCTCCGGAATCTGATATCATAATCAAAAACCAAAACATTACAAGCATACACACAATCTTTTGACCTAAACTGAAAAAACCGATTTGATATGTTTGACTAAATTGTCCTCTAACGTTCTCCACTATCAATTTTACCCAAACGCAACTGCACTGTAGATTTCACCATAGAAATTAAGGCAGATTAAAGTTGAATAAGAATACAAAACTAAGTATACTCACAATCTTGCAAGAGCCTAGCTGAAGAAGGCCATGTCCAGCTTGAATTACAGCAATAGTCTGTCCAAAAAAAAAAAACTAAATTTATTGGTAAATTTTAAAAAAAATGTTTAAGGAGCAATAATAAGAGGAGGCCTAAGAATGATTGTGGAGTGACCTGAATGCCAGAATCAAACTGGTCGGTCCATTCAGGAGGAAGCTGCAATAAATAAGGCCAAAAAGAAAAGAAAGATTGGGATGAATCAATCAATCATGAGATAGGTACACATAAGCAATAGAAGGAAGATTTAAATGGTTGGTTATGTTGTTTTGTTTGAAGCTAAAAGCAAGAGAGAGAGAGAGTGAGAGTTAAGAGAGGTACAGCATCAAAGGAGCTCTGCCAGTAGTTGGAGATATTAGGCTCACATTCTGTGGGCTCTTTGAAGACCCACTTGTGGCACTTATCAGATGCAACTTTCCCCATCAACCTGTTCCCACCCAAACATTAAGATTAAGATTAAGATTAATTGGTTGAGACCCAATTAGAGACAGACACAGCATGGAGATTTTCACAAAACAAAGACCTACCCAGTACCCACCCTTCTCCATAATTATATAACTGAATGGACATCTTGCTGAAGGCCTTTCTCACTGGATCCTCTCCTCCTCCGTCCATGTCTTCCACCAGACTTGCACTCCTTCCTCGGCAGAACCCATCTTCCCACATCAGCATCCTGCACCAAAGATACCAACTTTCTTTTCAACTTCAAATCAAACACCAAAGTGTAGTAACAGTGGTAGTACTAAGACATACAGGCTGCCGTTATCGTCTCCAACCTTGCAACCATTGCCACCTCTAACTCTCCTGCAACAACAACAAGAAGATGAGAGAATGAGAGAGAGAGAGAGAGAGAGAGAGAGAGAAAGAGAGAAAGAAAGACATACGGGCGTGGGCGGATGGTCCAGAAGACAGAGTAGGTCCAGTCAGAGTTAAGACAGACGGTTCTGAGTGCCTCATGAAGTGCCATCATCCCAACAGCCTCCTTGCTCCTCTCTCCTGTTCCACCACCACCACCTCCTGACCCCACCATCTTCTTCTTCTTCTTCTTTAACAGTAAGGTGTTGTGTGCTTGTTAAGTGCTAGTCCGCAGGCACCAATTGTTGAGAATGCTCCTCCTCATGCTTTGCTTTCTCTGCTGTCTGAGTAGCAAGAAGGAAGAAAGGAGTAGTAAATATTTTGAGCCCACTGTGGGGACACCTTTTATCCCCTCTCTTCTCTTTGTCTCTTTACAAACAGCACACCACACACACAACCACAACGCCAACATTCATCTCATCCCTCTCCAATTTTCACTTTTTTTTTTTTTTTTACCTTCTAATTAGAGACCAGACACAGTTATTTTCATGAAATCGATAGTTAAAAATTTTTAAATGATAATTTAATTAAATTTATAAAATTATATAATAATTTTTATTATTAATTTTACGTAAAAATAATTATACGTAAATTTTTATTTTCATAACTCATTTCTCTTCTAATTTTTTGATATTTCACACAATTTTTAATAAAATAATTTTACAATAGTAAATTGTTTTATGAATCATAAACATATATTTTGATCCATTAATAATTAACTTTTGTTTTGTATAATAAATTTGATTTAATAATAAAATTATCTCAGTTTATTATTAAATTTTGAATAAAATTTAATTAAAAGATTAATTATTTAATAAATATTTTATATTTTTATTTTAAATTTTAATTTCTAAATTTTAAACATTAAATCTTCTAAAAATAAACGCTAAATGAATAAATTCATAATTAAAAAATTTAACTAATTAAACATTAATTCCAAATACTTATTTCTTTGGATATTTCAAATTGGAACCGGATATTATACCTAAACTTACAAGTTGTTAACAAATTAATCATCTTAAAAAAGTTTTGTAGTAAATTATAAGAATAAATGACCATTTGTATCTATAAAAGATGAAAATACTGACATATGTATCCACACTAAATCAAAACTAAACTTGTACCCACACAAGATGTCTTTTGTATGACAAAAATCATCTTAAAAAAGTTTTGTAGTAAATTATAAGAATAAATGACCATTTGTATCTATAAAAGATGAAAACACTGACATATGTATCCACACTAAATCGAAACTAAACTTATACCCACACAAGATGTCTTCCGTACGACAAAAGTACTCTACATAGCACTCCAACCTTCCAAAGATAGGATAATTTTATCACACGAAAGATATCTTGCGTGGGTAGAAATTTAGTTTCGATTTAATGTAAATATATATATCAGCATTTTCATCTTTCATTGATACAAATGGTCATTTATTCTAAATTATAATATATGCTTATTTTCAAATAAAATTAATCTCATGTTGGTCAATCGTGTGCCGTGTAGTGTAGTAGTAGGTAATGGATCTAGAAGAGACCAGAGAGTCATGCTAGTTTATTAGAATATTGCGAAATTAGTAACCAAAAAAAAAAGGAATATTGCGAAATTTTTTTAGTAATCTAAAAATTTCATCCAACTTTTTTATAATAAATATAAAAAAAAAATGAAAGAGGCAAAGATTTGATTTATTCATGGGTTTGGCACGGTGTCTGACCCAAAATTTGTACTTTTGCAACAGATTTAACTAAGAGGGGCAGAGATTAAGGTATGAAGAACACAAGTGGAACCCCATAATGCACACTGCATACTGCACGCTTTCATTTTTAACTTTATTGAAAGCAGGCAATCAATTTCTCTTTCAATTTTTATTCTTAGCCAGAAATGAACATACTCTTACTCTGCCCCCCAAAAAGCTTCCTGCTACTTCAAACCCACTCTCTCACTCACTCACTACAACGTATTCAATTATATGTCATCTTTGTCATCTGTCAATCCTCCACAGGCTACCATAACATATTCCCTTCCCCTTTTTCTTAATTTGACCCCATTCATTTTTTACTCTACCAATATCTCCTTTTTAACCTAAATGCAAACCCTATTACCCTAAAGCCCTAAATGTATGAATCGTGATTTGGCTACAAAATTTCTATATCGCTTGATTTTTTTAATGCCCAAAAATAAAAACTTTGGGTCAAATTAAAGAATATGGGAATACACCAAAATTTATTCCATAAAAAAATAAATTTTTGTTATATTTTCTAACAATGTAAGTCAAATAGTTCCTTTTTTTTTTTTTAAAAATATCGTCATTTGACCAATGTAGATTTGTTGGTTGCTTCTTTATGCATCCAACTTTAACAGATTAATTATAGAAGGAAAATATAAAATATATTTTATCCCAAAATTATAGGATATATATATTATACCTCTTATTTTTAAAAATATTGTATGTTGATTTCTTTTAGTTTTATTCTTTATAATTATTTTATAAATTTTACCTCTTGTTATATAAGATCATTTATTTATATATTACTCAAATTCAGGAGATTATATATATTTTTTGACTGAAAATTATTTTAAAAAATCAGAAGATTATTATTTATTTTTAAAATATAGAGATGTTCTGTAAATTATATTTTTGGAACATATAATACAAAAAACAGACACAAATTAGAGTTAAAAACAAAAATGTGCCTGTATGCATTAATAATGGAAACCAACTAAATATGATTAAAACAATTGTTAATGTCATGTAATTATTTATTTCAAAAATTTAAACTATATATATATATATATATATATATATATATATATATATATATATATTCTGTTTAGATTCAAAATTATTTTATTCATTTATAAAAATAACCATTATCATATCTGCTTATACTAAATTACCACCACACTCAGTTTAAACATGAAACTATTTTCAATTTTTTAAATTTATTTATATATATATATATATATATATATATATATATATATATTCTGTTTAGATTCAAAATTATTTTATTCATTTATAAAAATAACCATTATCATATCTGCTTATACTAAATTACCACCACACTCAGTTTAAACATGAAACTATTTTCAATTTTTTAAATTTATTTATCTTTTTAACTTAAAGCCACACTTGCATTTTGTAAACTATAACCTTCCCAATATAATAATGTTGAAATCAGCATCACCTCTTTTATGTCTGATTCAACGTGATTAACTGATTATTTCAGAGGACAAAAATATAATATTTTCACTGATATTATTATTGTCTTCCCTGAAACAGCTATATATCAGTATTAAAAGTAGACCACGATTCAGTATCCAAATATGGACCGGAACCAAATTAAATCTCATAGCAAAACATTGGTACATTTTTTTCCCCTCAAATTTCAAAGCCAATAGAGTAGTTATGATGAGAACCTCTAAATGTCCCTCAAATTGTTCGGAGTCGCCCTAAAAAAAGATAGGTCCTATAAATCAAGGACTATTGTGTATAAGGATATTGTCTTAGTGCATTGTATTATAAATAATATGCATTAGATAGATCTGAGTTGGTTCATTATTATTGCAAGTTTCCAAACACACCTTAATGATTTTTCTATACAAAATGCTAAGGATAACTATGACACAAATTTGGCAAATGTGGCAGAGAATCTTTCCCGGTCAAAAGTGATAAGGGAGGGTGGACTCTGAGGTTTATGTTTGGATTATTAATATTTTTCTATGAAGCATATCATTGATATTTTAATTTCAGGGAGTAAGCTTTTGATTATTGTACGGTTGGAACTGAAAAGGCCAGTGTCACCATAGTGGCTGTTTCATCCATCTTGTCCCATTGCAAAAACCAATCTTCCCAACTAAGGCAAATCAAAAACCCTATTCTATCCCTTGTTAACGTTTTTCATTTTTTTAGATTTTTTTTAAACGTTAAACGCATTCATTTTTATTTTTTGAAAATAATTTATTAAATTTAGTTTCTGAAAGATAATTTTTTAAAAATTATAATATTATATTTGAGAAATTAAATTAAAATTAATTTTTAATAAATACAAGTAATAGTAATTGTATTTTTTGATAAAATAATTTTTACAATTTAAAAATAAATAGTATATAGACATTATTAATATAAAGGCAAATTCAAAAATTTATTAATATATGAGATTATATTTTAAAAATAAATCTAATACAACAATTGTATTAGAAAATGTTTTCAAGAATACACCTAATTTTAAATTTTGAAAGTTATTAGTATAGTATTTAGAATTTAAGGACATAATCTTTTCTATTTAATAAGATAAAATAAAAGATTTGTGCTTTTAAAAAATATAAATATTTTTTTAAATATAAAAATATTATTAGACTAAGACTTAGTTTGGTAAAATATTTTAAAGAGATGTTTGTGTTTTTCAAAAGTACAAATACTTCATTTTATATTTGGTCAAATAAAAAATTTAAGTGCTTGTACTTGTACTTTTTAAAAGTTAGAGCTGCTTTTTGAAAATACTTACAGTAAATTTTTTTAAAATTAATTTATACTTATCAAAAATAAAAAGTCTAATATAACCTTCAGTAATACTAAGAAAACAAAAAAACAGTCAAAATTTGCCTTATTTAACATTCATGAGTACTAAATAAAACAAATTCTTCCAATTTTTAGTTAATTTTTTTGTTATCAAATATTTTTGTAGAACCTTATATATTAATTAATATCCAAATTTAATTCTTTTATTAATGTCTATTATAAATTTAAAAAAAAAATATTTTACCAAATATATTTGTTATTATTTATATTTATTAAAAGTTATTTTTTATTTTATTTACTAAATATAAATGGTATAATTTTTAAAAGATTATCTTTTAAAAACTAAGTTTTATAAATTACTTTTGAAAATAAAAATTTTACCAAACTAGTTTTAAATTTAAGTTTTTTAAATGTAATTTTAGTAGTTTATCCCGCTGTTTAAAAAAAGTTTATATCGAAAAAAGTATGAATTCACATTCTTGCAAGATATATATATATGACATTTCTTTATTTGTGTTAGTCCTTTCTATAGTTACTATTCAAACATTAATTTCTTGCATGCTAATTTATTTGCACCCTTCTTCTTCTTTTTTTCCCTTTTGGTGACTATAACGAGAAAGAAAATTAAACTGAGTTACTTTAATTAATGGGTGATTTCGCTGCATTTGATGATCAAAGAGTATAATTTAAAGAGCTAAAGTTATAATATGAACTCTCTTTTTTCTTCCCTCCTCTTTTTGACATCAATGTTGTCAAGGAATCGTTTGATATGTCATTGCATTATAACATACTCAGATAAAGGTTAGGAATCTTACAGTTTTTCTTACATCAACTCTGAAAAAGAAAAAGTCCAACTTTTGGAACTTGTCAATTGATGCTTTGAATGTACAATACAAACTAGGACACTAGGTGCATGCTTCTTTATTTAATTTGTTCTTGCTGAATTATCATATGATCTAACCAAAAAATAATTATAATAGCAAGGGTGAAATAGACGTTTTTTAATTTGATTATGGAGGCAAAGTTGGTGCTAGATTTGGATATAGAGAGGAGTGGTATTTAATATTGGTGTGGTGTCAGGCACAACTCGGATCCAACGATTTCTTGAACTTAATTCAAAAAGCAAATTAACAGAGACCCAGACGGCGTTTGTAAAAGGTAGAAAAATTCATGATGGTGCACTGATAGCATGCGAGACGGTTCATTGGCTGAAGTCACGGAGGAAGCCAGCGGCTATTATTAAACTGGATTTCCAAAAAGCCTATGACAGGGTAAGATGGAGCTTTGTTGATATTGTACTCCAGAAAATGGGATTCGGTCAACGGTGGAGGGATTGGGTGAAAGAGTGTGTCACTACGGCTACCATGTCAGTCCTGGTGAACGGGTCACCATCTAAGCCATTCAAGATGGAGAGGGGACTAAGGCAAGGAGACCCACTTTCTCCACTACTTTTCGTACTTGTGGTTGATGTTTTGCATAGAATGGTGGGGGAAGCTGGTAGGAACGGGCGCATTGCTCCGTTACTGGTAGGGAGCGCTCAGGTTGAACTGTCACACTTACAATTCGCGGATGACACCATTTTGTTCTGCCCGCCGGTGACTGAAACAATTCTGAACTATAAAAGACTGCTGCGGTGTTTTGAGTTGATGTCTGGACTGAGCATCAATTTTGATAAGTCAAATTTGATATCGGTGAACTGCGATCAAGGATGGGTTGATCATGCGTGTGGGCTACTGGGATGCCAGCAAGCAGCTCTACCGGTTAGGTACCTGGGAATCTCTTTAGGAGCGAATCCGCGTTTGATGAAGACCTGGAAACCCGTCATTGATAAAGTGGAACAGAAGCTAAGCTTATGGAAAGCAAAGGTGTTGAATAAATCGGGTAAGCTTGTTCTTATAAAATCAGTCCTGACCATATATTATCTAAGTCTGTATAAGATGCCGAAGGCAGTGGCAGACAAACTGATTGCTCTACAAAGGAACTTTATGTGGTGTAAGGAGAACGGTAACTCTGGTATACCGTTGGTCAAATGGGA
Organism: Arachis ipaensis; assembly: GCF_059453495.1. Lineage (NCBI taxonomy): Eukaryota > Viridiplantae > Streptophyta > Magnoliopsida > Fabales > Fabaceae > Arachis > Arachis ipaensis. The sequence continues at coordinate 27,218,732 of NC_142443.1, forward strand.
GTTAGTACAGGCTCCAAAGAAGTGTGGGGGATTGGGGATAGGTGATGCCGTGCTGAGAAACACAGCGCTTCTGTTCAAGTGGTGGTGGAGGTTTTCGAAGGAGGATTGCCCACTGTGGAAGAAGATAGTTTGTTCATGCAACAAGTTGAATCCGGACTTAATGCTAGCAACTCAGCATCTACCAGTGAAAGGGGGGCCTTGGAAAGACATATGTCAGCTAAAGATAAAAGAACCAGGGATTCGTGATAAACTGATGCATGGCCTGGCAATGGAGGTAGGTAATGGTATGCACACCCGGTTTTGGGAAGATAACTGGGTTCAAGGAGGTGAGCTCAAACAGAGATTTCCAAGGCTGTATTCTATTTCAAGTCTGCAAGGGGTTGTCATTGGGGAGTGTGGTTTCTGGGATGGGCTAGATTGGATATGGAATTTTCAATGGAGGAGGGAGTTGTTCCAATGGGAGTTGGAACTTGTCCATCAGCTCCATGAGAGATTAAGATCAGTAAAGCTGTCAGCTGGTTGGGAGGACAATTTGGTGTGGAAGTTTGAAAATAAAGGTGTCTTTTCAACTAGCTCTGTGATCAAAGCCATACAATCGGAGACAATGCCGGCTGAAATTACGAGCTACAGCTTCACGAGCTCCCTTTGGAAAGGTTTTGTTCCTCCGAGAATCGAGCTTTTTGGGTGGTTTGTGCTAGTAGGTAGAGTGAACACTAAGGACAGATTGACTAAGATAGGAGTTAACATCATGAGTGATAACAAATGCGTCCTATGTGCCAAGGAAGTAGAATCTGCTGAGCATCTATTTATTCGATGTGAAATCACATGGCATGTGTGGTGCAAGTGGTTGAGGGCACTTCGTCGAGAGTGGGTAATTCCTGGAACCATCAAAGAACTCTTTGAGAGTTGGAGTGGCATGCAAGATAGACAACAAAGGCAGAGGGTGTGGATGACAGCGTTTTTTGCAGTGATTTGGAACATCTGGTTGGAACGAAATGCACGGATCTTCAAGAATGACAAAGCGAGTATTGAGTTAATTCACACACGGTCGGAGTTGAGCTACACAACATGGCGTGGTTGTGATCCTATGGGGGGATGATGGCATCGATGGAAAAGCTAGGGGATGTGTGAGTTATGTTGGTGGTTTCTATGTTTTATGTTTCCTTGTATGCTCCATTGTCATGTGTTGAGCTTCCTTCGTTTCAAAAAAAAAACGGACCATTCGATTTCATGTAAATTGTAAAAAAAAAAATTTGATTATGGAAAAATCACATGGTCCAATTTATTTTATGTGAATTTTAGATCCTCCCTCCATGCAAAACAGATCCTTCGATTTACTTCCAAAAACTTAAAAACAAAGAACTCGAAGAGTCCAATTTCTTAACATCAAATCTGAGCAAAAAACTGTCCCACAAATTAGTGTAACACCTCCATCATTTATAACCCAGCACAACACATTCACCTCTTCCATAACCAAAAAAATCAACCTAAAATAGATTGAGGCCAATGTTGAATTCAATAAAAATAATAAGAACTTTAGATATATCATCTACTAAACTTTATAGGGTTAATCATTCATGGTCAAAAAGTCCTAAAAAGGATTTATCAATTTTGATTCTTTAAAAATTAGATACATCAAATTGGTACATGGAATATACGTGTAAATTAAAATTACTCTTTTACTAATAATTTTAATCATTAATTATCTCTTTGAATGATAATTATTTATATTTGTAATTGATGACATAAAAAATAATAACAAATAATATATTATTTTTCTATTATTTTATGTAAAGAGACTTTTTTTGAATTGGACGTTATAATAAATGATATCAAAATTAATAAAAAAAAATTGTATAAAAAACTAATTTGACTCACTTTTTAAATTTTAGAAATCAATTTTTAAAGTTTAATTTAATTTTATACATATTGATTATACGTAAAAATAATAGGTGATATATCAGGTGTTACTATAATATATGACACATTAACACATCATCAGAATATGTCATGCTAATAGTTATGTTATAGCATTATGTGACACTTATTCTAGCATATTATTATCTAATCAACAAAAGGGCTAATTTAATTTACAGTAATATTTTTCAGAAACAAATTTAAAACATCTAATATTTTGAAAATCATATTAACACTTTGGGTTATTCTCAAAAAATTATTATAACTATTAATCTACTAAAATTTTGATAGCAAAAATATTTAATTTTTGGCGTCCCTTTTCCATTAGGTTTAGCTAATCCCTTCTTTTATGCATTTTAATGAATCAAACTAATTTTTATATAGATATTAAATACAACTTAAGTTAATTCGAGTAACTTAACTTTGCTCATGTTAAAAGATTAGCATTGGCTTACATTTAATTAACAAAGAATATTTGGACTCATTTAAAATACAAAACTAAACTATTTAATTCATGTGTACCTACAAAATCAATGTGAAGATTAAGTTTTATTTAAAAAAAACGATTCAACTATGCTTGTGTATCTAAACTCTGAAGATTTTAAGTAGTTGTTAATGTTTGGCAAGTTCATATGACTAAAGTGCAATACGGTAATTTCAGGCATTAGAGGCACCCTATATTTCACGGTCAAAACACAAAACCCAAAGCCAAAGAAAGGTAGTGTCCCTGCCCAAACAATTGCCACTTAGACGCAACATAACATAAGCTACGGAGCAAAGCAGGTATTATTATATTTATATCCATGAACACAGTGCTGCAAAGTAATAGTATCAATCAAATTAAAATAAACAAAAAGAACAGCGTGAGCGTGAGATTGAGGTGTCACGTGCACACGTGCCATGCCAGTGAGTCGGTGCATCGTTTTTCATAAACAACAACGTACCGCACGAATTGCGGGGTTGCTGCGCCCGTTCCTCCTACGCGCTTGAACTTCACGCGCCACGAACACAGTTGCCAGGTATATTCCTTTAAACGTTACAAGCCTGCGTCACTAATCACGCGCCAGAAGAGCGCGTGGATTCATGAGTGTAAATGCTTTGGCGTCTCTCTCCTCCGCATTGGGCGGCCCAGGCATCGGGTCTGACGGACAAGACCGTATCTTTGGTGGGCCCCACACCCGAATCGCTTAAACCCCCTGCTTTTAATATGCTAAAACCCTAATCCCCTAATAATTATTGGGATGTTACTACTTAATTAATTAATTAATCAAAAATGACCAAAAGAGAACCCATTCATTGCATCCACATTTTTGTAGTTAAAAAATGTCAAAGGATGTGAATCATCTTTGCAAAACTTTCGTACTTTGGCTTCCATGTTTTGAATTAAATATTTGAAATCAGCTTTAATTTTTTTAACATCCCAAAAGATAAAAATATGATTTAGCTATCTTGTGTTTTGAGGAGAGCATATTTTAAGAGAATAATAATAAAAATATTTTAAATTTTTGATATATTTAATGTATTAAAAATATAAAAAAATTTTCTTTTCAATAATTTTTAAGAATAAACTATCAAAATATTTTTGAATTATTTTATTATTGACAAAAATATCTTCAAATTTTATTATCGAAAAATATTCACAAATAATTAAAAAAAACAAAAATACTCAATCATGGTAAAAAACCTACCCTATTTTTTTTGTCATTTTTAGATAATTTTAGAATTTTTTTTTATCAATAACAAAATCCAAAAATATTTTTATCCACGCTAATATAACATCCCTATAATTCTAGTAGTTTACCCAACTTTAAATACAACATTTTCTTTTATAATAATATTAAAATATACTCTTATCACACATATCATCAAGACCCATAATAATATTATAAACGAATTAGCTAATTGGGATAGGAAAACATTAGACACGAGAAGAGAATTAAAATTTTTTATCTTTTCCAATACAGTTAATGCAAAAGAAATTTAAACTTTATGTTTTTTATTAATTATTCTATTCATATTATTATTACTAGTATTTAATTATCTTATATTTTAATGATACATTGTAATAATATAATAATAGACTAGATATATTTTAAATTTTTTTATTATTTAATATATTAAAATATAAAAAAATATTTTTTTCAATATTTTTATTAATAAAATATTTTTTATGATGTTCTTAAATATACTCTTAAAATACATGTTAACATATTTTTTTTAGAATACTTATTAACAAGATATATATATTGGAAAATTTATATTAAATTATTACTATAAAATAATTAAATAAGATGAATTAGGTATATACAATATGAAAATATAAATGATTAATTATCAAATAATATGAAGAAAGATTTTTGTATTCTAGCAAGAAAAATACAATCTCTGTTTTTTAATGAATTTGTTAATCAATAAAAGTGCTATTTAATTAGAAAATATAAAAATAAAATACATATAAATAACATTCTCTTACTAAAATAAATCTTTTATATTATATATGTGATTTAGTTATGATATTAATCTAAATTTAAAATTACAGCAGATTTAATAATGTTACCATTAATTTTAACTTTTGATCATCATTCATACAGAGCACATTAATAAAACCTCTCATATAAGTTATAACATATATATTTTATTAAATATCTATTATTTATCTAAAATCTTTATTTGTACGATATTTTTTTATATAATATGATATTTTTTTCAAGTAGAGTTTGAAAATTTTTTATGATATGTTGAGTGGTAAAAACAGCCTTTATATCATTGTATGTTTGATCTTATGATGAGAACAAGCTGAAATGAAGGGACTTAATATATATATATATATAAACTAAATCTTTTTGGATTTTCATGCATATTTTGTCTTTTACTTTACTTTTCATATGAGACAAAATGAGCAACACTTATGCAATTGCATTATTGAGTTTTGGTAATGAAGTTGATTCAAATATATTATATAGTTAGAATATTGAATAATTACGTAAGAATTTTTGTGTTTCATATGTATTATGATATTTGTTTTAAAGATAAAAAAATTTATTTTATTAAAAGAAAAATATAGAATTTAAAATTTAGGATACAAAAAAATAAAAAATTTATAAATTTTACAATATAAAAGTACAAAGAGTATGTATTATAGTAGAAACTGACTTTAGGAAGTAATTAAAATAGAGAATAACTTTAATATTAACTAATTTTTAAATTTAATGTTTAAATTTATTTTTTTATAGTATTTTTAAATTTTAAAAATTACTTTATTAAATATAATTATTGTTAATTGTGTTTATTAAAAGTTATTTTTAATTTGATTTATTAAACATAGATGTTACACTCTTTAAAAAGTTATTTTTTAAAAATTAATTTTTATAAACTACTTTTAAAAAATAAAAATTTTACCAAACTAAACCAGAAGGATGAGAGTGAGAAGACAAAAGTATGCCCTAATTTTAATTAAGAAAGAGGTAGTATAGTACTCGTCGTGTGTTGTGAATGTGCGACATATATGTTTTATTCACATACTCTTCTACCGGGTTAGGCTAGGTGACTCGAGTTCTAGTTCGAATCCGGTTGAATGGTTTTTTGAATAACATTTTTTTTGAGTTTGACTTGAAACATTGCAAAATCGAGCCAAAATTAACTAAAGTGTTTCGGATCGAACTTAGTCGTGTACTCCCTTAATCAAGAGTTAGTTAAACTTCATGAACAGATAGAATTGATCTGCAATTTTAGGAGCCGCGGAGAAGCATAAAATACAGAAAATATCAGTAGGAGGCTACAGAATTATGCATGATAGCAAATTGTGGTAACCAATCTTTTTTTCTGACACATTTTGTTATCTTCTCTATCTTCTATATTTTCTCTTATCTTTTGAATCTTATTTTACTCATTCAAGTATTCTCATGCATGTGAAAGTGTACTACTTTTTTTTTTTTATCTCAAATTCTATGTTAACTCATAATTGATTGTTTGTTCTAGATTTTCTTTTGCTATCGTTCAATTCAAAAAAATTTATGAAACTCTTTTTTTTATAAAGAAAACCTTTTTTTTTTATCAAAGATATAAAACTCGAACCCGCAACCTTTTAATTGAGTATGGAGAGACTGTGCCATTTGAGTTATTACTCATTAGCAACCATATTAGTTACCTTATTTAAGAATAAGGATTAAGATTCGTGTTAATAAAAAATCTCATTATTCTTGAATCGCTAAATCCACCGTAGTCATGTACATCGTGAACATAATTATGGATCCCGCTAGGGAGACAATGGACTATTTATAAACATGTTCCCAAAAGCTTAAACTGATTTTGGGATTCACCGAATTCTTGATCTTTTGGATCTAGCGCTTTAATACCATGCATGATACCATTCATCCCAAAAGTTTTAGCTGATGGGAAAAGGTAACACTAATGATTATATCTTTAATACTCTCTAAATTTTTATTGTATACATTGTATAAATATTCTATTGGCTCTTCGTACTTTCCCTATGATTATATGTAATGAGAAATGTGAATAGAAATAAAAAAAAATGAACGGTTAAATGTAAAAAAAATAAAAATAAAAATACACAATTGAAAAATTTTAAAATGGATAATGATGACTAAATGGTGATGTAAAAAAGAAAAAGGAGAATGAAATGATTATGTGACAATTATATATATCTTTGATTTTAAAATGATAGATGAATGAATATAGATGAATAAAAGAAAATTAAAGATGAAACAACACTGAAATCTGATGTGAAACAAAATTAAAACAGTGAAAAAGAAGAAAGATTTAAAGAATTCAAAATAAATAAAATAACTAATAGTTATTTTAAAATTTGATATTAGTTTGATAAAAATGTAAAATTAAATATAAAATTATTAAAACAAATTAATTATAATATTTAAAGTTATTTAGTCAAACAATTAAAAATTGAGTGATATATTTTATTAAGGTGTTTATTGGCGAAAGAAACTGATTGAATAGATTTTCATTACTAACCATGCATGTTTGGAATCACCATTTTATATATATTAAGAATAAATATATAGATTAATTAGTTAGGCAAGGTTTCACACATTTGGATTGTTTTATTAGTTAACTTATTAGTTTAATGACCAAAAACCGATATTACATTATTATTAGCTTAATGTTTTAATAATTATCACATTAAAAAAAAGTATTATTGTTGTTTGTTTTGGTAATAATTTTTTAAGTCTATTCACTCTATTCACGATGATAGGATGATGTGTATATTATTATTATTATTATTATTATTATTATTATTATTATTATTATTATTATTATTATTATTATTGATGAGATGACCTAACAATACCATCAATAAACGAAGAGAGATTTATTTGTCAATAAATATAAATCAAATGTGTTAAATCTAGTAATAATTAAGTAGGTTTACTATTATAATTTTTGTTTTTATATGTCTCTTCTTGATTCATACGAGGTGATTAAAATTTTTAATTTTTTTTGTAGTAAAAATCATTGCATATACTCAAGTTATTTTTAGTTTGATTTTTAATTTTTAACCTTTAGACCATGAAAAAATAGATAGAATCAATTTTTAATCACTTTAAAATGGAACAACTTAATTAATTATAATTATATTAATAATTAATTTTAAATTTTTTAAATTTAAAATTGATTAAATAAACTTAATTAAAACCTATAAAAATCTTCCTGTTCTCTCTCACATTAACCTACCCACTTCTAACAATCACACACAGACACCTCTTTCACCGTCAGGTCCTCTCCGCCTCCCCACCGAGACCCACTCCTCTTTTATCCCGACATCTGATTCGTCGGATTCGCCACCGTCGACAATAATCTCTTCCCTTTCGTGAACCACTACTGCCAGTAGATCTTCACGTCAAAGCATCACCAAAGGAACCACGAACAACCGCCACAGCACCAGCACTAGGTAAGGGACGATTTTGGGTGTCATGAAGGGTGACGATTCAAGAAGCAAGAGCCACGAGATCCATGGTACGAAAAGATAATTAACCCCTACATGGTGCAAGAACTCGGCCTTTACCATCTTAGAGAAAAACAAGCACCTTAAGATGTAAAGAAGAGAGAGTAATATGAGAACAAAGAGAGCCAGAGACCAGAGTATAAAAAAAATTGGCGGGAAGTAGTAATCGGCGGCGAGGACAAAATCGTCGTCCAAGAATGCCTCTTTAGCTTTGTTCTCAAGTTCTTTCGCCATTCTTAAGACTGCAAACTACACACTTAGCCAAAAAGAGAGTACGAATTGTCTTCGAACAATTACAGAAATATAAAAAAATATTCATTTAATATGAAAAAAAACATCCTAATACTTAAGAAAAGAAATATCTAGTTATATTTTAGCAAAAATAATTAAATATCTATAAATTTTTAAAAAAATATGAAATTCTTAAAATTTAAAGACTCTCACATTTGTAATACAAACAAATTTAAAAAATATATAAAAGAACATCCATTTAATATGAAAAAAAAAATATTATAATACTTAACATTCTGATACTTAAAAAACATCCATTTAGTTTAACTTATTTTTATTAAGATGAGTTTCGAGATCCAGCACATTAAAAAATTGGCAGAGTTGGCTGAACTCCCTCTTGATTCCTTAGCAGAATTGTTAAACTATTTAAGTTTGGTCTTCTACAATTTTCATTTTGGGATGAAGCAAATGAAACAGATTAGTTCAGTCGTTGTATCAATTATCAAACTTTACTTTTTCATTATTTCAAAACTATTGGTACATTGAACCAAACTTGATTCAAAAAAATATTTGATAATTAAAATTAATAATAAAAAATTATTAAAATTTATTATTTTTTATTTTATTTAATATATTTTATAATAAATAAATATTAAATAAGATAATTTTAAATTGTTTAGACTTATTGTTTTTTGTTTTTCTAGTATTATTATAATTTATCGTTATAATACAAAAATATTTTATAACAAAAAAATAATGAAAAAAAGATAAAATTTATCTTATTTAATATTTATTAATTGTTGTTAAAATTAATAAATATTAAATAAGATAACTTTAAAATATTTTTTTTATTTTTCTAATATTACCCTTTATATTATTACTTCTTAAATTTGTTTTAATAACAATTAAACTGTGGGAGATAGTTTAACATAGGTTGCTTTAAATCCATACTTTTTATGTCCTTATATCGTTATCTTTGTCATGAATAATTCATAGTGCTGCTAAAGCTAATTACTCATATTTTTTGCCAATAAAAAGCAAAGCTAAATTGAAGTTATATGTAAAAAGAAATTAATGTAGTAAATAACTGAATATATATATATATATATATATATATATATATATATATATATATATATATGGGTATAAGACACAAAAGCAATCTATAATGTATTAATGTACTCTCTTGTCTACATACCATTTTCACATGGATCACAAAATTAATTATATATTATATTAATTATATATTATATATAATGTAGTACTCTTGTCTATTTTTTATTTTTTTTAGTTTTTTGATTATATAAAATTTAAAAATTATTTATTATAATTTTATTATTATTTTATTCTCTTAAGTGTTAGACATAAAATGCTAAATATTAATATGGTAATTAAAACATTAATATAATAAGATCTACATGGTTAGTGTAACAAAATAAACAAAAAAAAAAAACTAAATAGACCACTTTTAAAGTTGACCATGATGAAATCAAAAGAAAGTTTTGTGGAGACTAATAAAAAAATACTTTATAGAAATAAGAAACTTGTTTAAGTCTTAAACAAAATGTATAGAATGTATTATGATATCATTTAGGAGTGTATATGGTCCAGCTTGATTTGAAGATCCGTCCTAGACCCAAATATTTTAGGAATTTGTTTGGTGTGATTTTATTGGATTAGGATTAGGTACAAATTTAAAAATAGACCTGAATATTCTTTAGGGTCGGATTTAGGTCAAGACAATCCAATTTTATTCGATTCATATGCACTCTAAAGAAACTAAAAAAGGTATATATATTTTAAATTAATTCCAATATTATGTTATATTAATTATAAGTTTATTATTTTATTTTTAATCATACTTATTGAATTAGAAAATAAATCAAAAAAACATCAAATTAGAATTTATAGACAAATTTAAATTTAAATATGGATATCAACTTTTCGGTAACAAGTTTTTTCTTTATAAATAAGTGCATCATAAATAAATTTTTTTATATAAATAAGTTTCTTTATAAATTATTATTAAAGTTTTAAAGGTCCAGATTTCATCCGGTTTGGACCTAATATAATTGTGGCCCGAAAATATTTTAGTTTTATCTGATCTAAGATCGAGTTAAGGTCTAAAAAATAGATTTGATGTATATTTAAGGTCGAGTCTGAGTTAGAAAAAACTCACAAGGCAACATCAAAAAAGGAACAAAAAATAATACAACAATCAGAGAAGAAACACAACACAACCAGAAAAATAACAAGGAGCATAACAGAAGTAAGGAAATGCAATCCCACAAAGAGATCACCAAGAATATATCCAAGACCTATTATGAGAAAAGCTGGGTTGAGAACGCTATAGCTACTCCAACTCAAATGGAGGAGGAAATGGAACACTCAATCCAAACAATGCTACAAGAAGGGAAACCACTTGATCCAACAGCTATGGCCGAGATGGAAAGGAAGACATGGAGATGGAAAATGGGGAGAAAAACCGAACTGAGAGTTTACTAGAAGGAGTGAATTTCACCACACCAGAAATTAGTGTTCTTAGAGACACATAGATGCAAATAAACTGACATGATTTGTTGATCATGTGAGGATTTTTTGTTTCCCTTTTCTTATCCTTTTTCGTCTCTATGATTAGTCTAGTTTGGAATGTGAGAGGTGCAGCTAGCGATGCCTTTAGGCGTACCTTCAAGGATATGATGAAGCAACATAAACCAGATTTAGCTATTTTGTTGGAAACTAAATGCAGCGGTGATACAGCAAAGAAAGTTATACAACATTTGGGATTCACTAATTTCATCATTAAAGAAGCTCAGGGTTTTGTAGGGGGTAGTTGAATTTGTTGGAATAAAAAGGACCTTAACATAATTAAAGTAGAATCACATCGACAATATATTCATGTGAAAGTCCAGTATCAAAGAGATAAGGAATGGTTTTTGATGGCGGTGTATGCTAATCCACACAATCAAATGAGAAATTAGCTTTGGCCTAATCTCCTAAACATAGCAAACTCGATGGATGGAGATTGGTTGATAGCCGGTGACTTTAATGAAATTAAGGATGCTTCGGAAAAAAAGGGCGGAGCGGCTTTGGATATGAGAGCATATAACAACTTTGTAAATTGGATCAACAAATGTGGGCTGATTGATTTAGGCTTCATAGGATCAAGATTCACGTGGAAAGGTCCAAAATGGGATGGGCATGATAGGGTGTTCTAATGACTGGATAGGGAACTCTCTAACCCTATGTGGAGAACCAGATTCCAACAAGTAACAGTTGAAGTTCTTACTAGAACCAATTCCGACCATCACCCTCTTCTTATCAAATGTGAAAAGGAAAGAAATGGTAGTTATACTAGATCATTCAGATTTGAAGCCATGTGGAAGTTACATCCGGATTTTCAAAACTGTCTATGAACAAGTTGGAACAAAGAAAACTCTCTACTGACAGCTATTGGAGAACTTAAAAAAGACCTACTGAAGTGGAATAAGAAAATATTCGGGAATATCTTCAAAGCTAAAAAAAGACTTCTCAACAGGATTGCAGGCATTCAAAGAAGCAATACGTACGGAGTAAATCCCTATCTAGACAAATTGGAGCAAGAATTGAACAAAAAACTAAATGATATTCTAGATAAGGAAGAGACATTTTGGATGCAAAAATCAAGACAGGAATGGATAGTAGAAGGAGATAGAAATACAAGATACTACCACACCAAAACCATCATTAGAAGGGGAAAAAACAGAATTCAAAAGCTTCGGAACAAAGAGGGAAACTGGATCGAAGAAGAAGAAGAGCTAAAAGCACATGTCCTCAAACACTTCCAAGACCTATACCAAGAACAGGTAAATATCATTCCAATTGATAATTTATCAGTTTTGATGCCTAATTTCAGTACCTCTGATTGTAGAAAACTCATAGCTATGCCGACGAAAATGGAGATAAGAAGAGCTATTTTCAGCATTGGATCGCTCAAGGTACCAGGAAGTGACGGACTTCCGTCTCTCATCTACAAGAACAACTGGGAGATAATGAAAGGGAAGCTGTGCAATTTCATCTACTCCTGCTGGACCGAACCAAAACAGATAGAACAAAGCAACACTACCCTCTTGATGCTTGTCCCTAAGCTCAACAACCCTGAGTTTATAAGTCAATTCAGACTTATTGCTCTTTGCAATGTGTGCTACAAAGTAATAACTAAGATCCTGGTTGATAGAATAAAGCCTCACCTTAATGACAAAATTGCAGCTCACCAATCTAGCTTTGTTCCGGGAAGGAAAATTCAAGACAACATTGTGATTGCCAAGGAGATGATGCACACCATGAGAAGAATGAAAGGAAAAAAGTAATTTATGGCCATCAAAATTGATTTTGAGAAGGCATATAATAGAGTAAATTAGAACTTCATGATTAGAAGACTTCAAGAATTTAATTTCCCAAGCCACCTAGTCAATTTGATTATGAACTGTGTCCAAACGGTTTCTTACAGCGTCATTTGGAATGGTAATAAAATGGAAGAGTTTGTGCCTAAAAGAGGCTTGAAACAGGGAGACCCCATCTCTCCCTACCTGTTTGTCATCGGCATGGACAAACTTTCCCACCTCATAGAAGACTGGGTTCAGAAAGGTTTATGGAAGGCAATTAGAGTGGGAAGGGAAGGACCTGACATATCCCACCTTATGTTCACGGATGACCTTCTCTTGTTTGCTGAAGCAACAATAGATCAGATAAAGGAAGTGACAGGGGTGATTGAAACCTTTTGCAAAGCATATGGACTAAAGATCAATGTAGAAAAATCCTCCATTGTTTTCTCTAAAAGAACCAATATGGACATCCGGGATGAAATCACTAAATATTCGGGCTTTAAAGAATAAAGGGACTTAGGCCGTTACCTGGGGGCTATGATCACTAGCAACAGAAAAGGGAAAGAAAACTTCAAAGACATACTAGAGAGAGTACATAACAAATTAAAAGGGTGGAAGAGTAAGTGTTTATCACTTGCGGGAAGACTTACACTAGCTCAATCAGTGTTAAGCCCAGCTCTCAATTTCACATGCAATATGAAAGAGTACCAAGAGAAATCTGTTTAGAGGTGAAAAAAATGCAAAGAAGTTTCATATGGGGAGATGAACCAGATAAGAAGAAAATACATCTCATAAGTTAGAAGACCCTTTGTTAACCGAAATATTTGGAAGGACTAGGATTCAGAAGGCTCAACACTATGAATGATGCTTTCCTACTAAAAATTATTTGGCAAGCTATGGAGAATCCGGAAGCACTTTGGGTTTAAGTCCTTTCAAATAAGTACTGCAAAGAAAATAGGTTGAAGAATCTTATGCAAGCAAAACAAGGAGACTCACTCTTTTGGAGAGAAATTATAAAACTATGGCCTATGTTTTTAAACTGTTCTATTCACTACATTGGAAATGGATTATCTACATTTTTTGGAAGCAAAATTGGTTAGAGAATAAAGGGATCCTCATAAATAAAGCGTTAAATCTAGACACTGTGGATGCTGAAAGCCTAGTGTGGGAATGGACCAAGCAAAATGGCAAATGGGACATAGACAAATTTAATCAGAACTTGCCTCCTGAGATTGTGATGGAAATTATATGCAAACCACCACCTCAGGCAGAAAATGATGACGATAGAAGAGGGTGGAGACCGTCTCACGATGGAAATTTTTCTATTAACTCTACCTACAAAGAACTCAGAAAGTGGCCAAGTGAGGAGAAAACTGTTTGGAAACAACTTTGGAGTTGGAGAGGTCCACAAAGAGCGAAAATTTTCTTATGGACAGCCATGCACAAGAAATTGATGACAAATCAGAGAAGAGCTAGAATTTTTGGAGGAGTAGGGGACTGTACGCGATGTAATGGAGGACAAGAAGACATCTTTCATGTGCTGAGAAATTGTCCGAAGGCTTCAACAATTTGGGTGAACCTAGTTAAAACAGACGAAATCCCTAACTTCTTTCAATTGGAATGGGATAATTGGATAGAAACAAATCTTTAACAGCAACTGGGAAAATATGAAGAGTTAGACTGGAGAGACGTATTTATTACAGCTTGTTGGAGAATTTGGCAATTGAGGAACAAAGAAATTCATGAACAACAGTATAGAAGACCAATACAACCATATGCAAAAATTAATAAAGAAGCCAAGAAAATTAAAAGAGCGCTTGAGAAAGATTACCTCATCGAACAGAGAAGAGGAAGAATTGAGATGAGCATTCGATGGAACCCCCCACCGGCAGGATGGATCAAATTAAATTCTGACGAAATAACTCAAGGCAACCCAGGAACTATCGGCTGTGGAGGAATTCTACGGAATAAAGAGAGGCGCTGGACAGCGGGCTTTTCTCACAAAATTGGAGTCGGAACAGCTTTCATGGCGGAACTCTGCGGTGTGAAGAAGGGATTAGAGATAATCTGGACAATGAGTTTTCGAAAAATTATGGTAGAAATAGATGCTGGAGCAGTGATAAAGCTCCTCAACAAGGGAGAAAGTTTGGCCTCCCACCCTAATGCTGTGGTCAGAGAGATATATGAATTAAAAAGAAGAAATTGGAATATTCATTTTGTTCAAATATATAGAGAAGGTAATATGTGTGCAGATTACCTGGCGAAAAAGAGTTTAACAATGGAAGCTGATTTTATTTTTTGGGATATACCTCCTTCTGACCTTAGGAGGATTATTAGTGATGATGAAAGATGGGTTACCTTACCCCGTTTAGTTTGTACCTAGGTTTTCTTTTGGGCGTTTTAGCTCCGTTTCATTACCAAAAAAAAATTATATATGACTAATCAATATTGCGTTAATTAATTAGTCGAGTGATAATCAACTTCATCAACTTTTTTAATGCTCTAAAATTTGAATTGTAGAGCTGGTCGTATATAGACAGACAATTTACAAGATGCATATTATTAAGATTCATGGTATCTGGTATTGATATTGATGACAAAGAAAAAAAATTTTCTATGATTGTTATGTATAGTAAAGCAATTTTTGCTTGTATTTAATTTTGATGTTAAATTGACCTTGTATTATTTGATTTTCTTTTAATTGATTTTTCTGGGTTGAGGTCAGTATCCTATAAACAATAAGGTTACATTTAAAAGAGACATTAAAACTGAAAACTGAAATTAAGAGACAAAGATTAAATTAAATTTTTATATTATATTTGATATAAAATATACTGAATTGAGTTATGTTTTAATATTATATTTAATTTAAAATAAATATCAAAATTGACGGGTAAATATGAAATTTAAAAAGTTAAATGAGTGTATCTTTTAAAAAAAGTATTATTAAAATTTCAGTTTTTGTCCTAAAAAATTTTAGTCTTTTATATTTCCACTCTTTAGAGGTACTAAAAGAATTGAATTGTGTCCTGAAACTAAAATTTTAGTTCTAATATCTGACCACCAAATACAATACTAAGTCCTCCAATTTCAATCTTAGTCGTAGTCTCTAAAGATAAATGCTACCTGAATAAATTGAATTTTGGAGTTTCCGGTAGGTAGGCTTTACCTAATAAAATGAAAGTTGACTCAGGGTTATCGTTCCACGACATAGAAAAATTATAGATCAAATAACATTATTTAGATTACGGTTAAGTATGACTTTGGTCTCTATGGTTTAGGGCGAAAATTTTTTTGTTCTCAACCTTTTCTTGCATACAAAATCATCTCTAAGGTTCAACACAGTTTTAAAATCGTCATTTTGGATAAATTAATTATTTAAATGACAAAGTACCCCCTTTCTCTCTCTTTTTACCACCATCATCATCTACTCTTTACTCTTCACACCGTTATCATTACCACTACCGCTAAACACCTATTTCTCTCTTCTCACTACCATCACCCCACCCACTATCACCCCATCACCATTTATTTATGAATTCAACAAGAAAATCCAACCTTTAATAACAACCTTAAATAAATCAAAATTAAAATAGCAATTCAACAACACCACTCCAACAAATAAAGAAAATCATCATCATTATAGTCAAACCAAACATTAACAAGAACAACAAATATCTTATTCTTCCTCTAATTTCTCACAAAAACTAAAGAACCAACAAAAAAGCAACAACAATTCAGAGGATTCTTTGTTAGCTCAGCCGTAGGTTTGTGATGAATTTGAAAATTAGGGATTGTGATGAACAAAAACAAGAATTAGGAACTTGAATCTTAACTTGCCTATGATGGCAATGACGGTGGAGCTGCGTGGTGGTGGTGGCAGTGAGTCTGGACGGCAAAAGGCAAGAAGGAAAGGGGAAACGAGGCGCGGTGGTGATGTTGGAAATGTGATGAACACCACCACCACCACCACCACCACCTCCCTGATGACGACGACGAGGAACACGAGGCAAGGACGAGTCACGGCATTGCAAGGGCGAGGTGCAGCAACGGCGAGGCACGACAAGAGCGATGGCGCGGCGAGGCAACGGTGATGGCGAGGCGTGGCGAGACAACAGTGACGGCAAGGCATGGCGAAGGCAAGGCTTCCTTCCACTACAAGAAATGTGTCGAGTACTATCGGGTTTAGCGTCACGCATTACCGTCGGCTTTACTGACGGATTTATGGACGGTTTTGATATAAAATTTGTTTGGTCAAATCGTTACCAATGGATTTTCGATTCTGATACTAAATTTGCTGGTAATACTCGGAGGAAGAACGAGGGAAATAGGCGCGAACTTTAGCATGGGCTTTACCGTCGAATTTTTCCGATGGTAAGTCATTTTAGTGAAACGATGCATTTTGGTGACCCACTATGAGTTACCGTTGGATTTAGCCAATGGTAAATCCGACAGTAATGAGCCTTGAAATTGAAAGTGCAAACTCTCTCCCCCTTCATTTTGAAAACCCTGTCTCTCTAACATCTCTCCTTCCTTTCTCTTTCTAGTTGTTTCCTCTCCCCACTGCTACAGCCCCGCCGCCTCCGGCCCCGGTCTCTTACCGTCTCCTCTCCGTCTCACAAAAACCAGCCAATTCGTCCTCTCCCCTGGTACCAAGCGCAACTCTGTCTCTCTCTGTCTCTGTTTTTCTTCCACCGTCGCCGCACCGCACCGGACCGCCGCTCCTCGCCATCCAACACCGACGTTGTCCCCTTCTAGCATTAACGCGACTCTCCTTTTGTCTCTGTTCTTCTTCCCCTTTTTACCCCTCAGGTTCCTTAGTCCATCTTTTTCCTTGGGATAATACATAATAAATAATAAAATTTGTTAAATTTGTTTCTATCTTTATTATTTTGTCTTTGTATTTCTTATTTAGATACAGAATCCAAACATGGCATATAAGTACATATAAATGCACTAGATTATGATTCAATATTGAATCTTATAACATAAAATTGTTTTAAAGGGATAATTATAGGAAAAACATACCAAAGTCTAGCATAAAACAGTTGTACAATATGTGAGTGGTCACAAAAGATGTCAATGGAGCATAAATCATAACTAAATTAGTCTCATGACTTATATTTAAGGTTCTTAGTATGACCAAAATAAGGGAGAGTTCAACAAGAGCCACAATTGATGAGTGGTCCAACTTTACTATTAACTCCATATATCTGTTTTTCAATGAGGCACACACATAATTTAATTAGTTTAAAATGAAAAAGGGAAAAATGTATTCGCACACATAATTTCAATGAGGCACACACAAAATTTAACAAATGTATTATTATGTTTAATATATAATATACATTTAGTAGGTAGGATTATTGGAAAGAGGATTTCAAGAGTAATACAAGCATCATAATAACTTGGATTAAACTAATTTTTATGTGAATAACTAAAACTAGTAAAGTAGAATTTGAATGTGATAATTTAAGAGCAATGATGTACCATTTACTTATGAAATAATTATCTTTAATTTGATTAGCCCTATATATAAAATGAATATAGTAAATTGCCAAACTAAAAAGTTTTTGTTGGTCAATATAAGTGGAAGAAGTTTAGATTAATGCTAATACGAATAAGGTGACTTGAATTTTTATTTATATCTCTTATATCCTCTTGACATAAATAGTACTATTATTAGTGGCTTTAGTCTTTAGGATTTCTAGTGATGCTATGAATTTTTATTTAATTGTATTTTAATTGATGCTGTAGATTGAGGTTGGTTTAATTTGTAGGAATCATTAAGGTAGATATATGTCTAATTTTAGAGAAAATTAGGTCAATTTTTTTAAATAATATAAATATTGAATGATTCATATAGTTTATATATATGCTGATTAGTGTTAATAATACATTCTTTTGTAGACATGATGACAAGTTGCAGAGATAAATCTAGTGGGTCTCGTGGTCATGGTAAAGGGAGAGTTTCTACCGAATCTCCTGCGATTGTTCAGTTCTCGCTCTCTACCCCGACTACCCCGTCGACCCCTAGGCAGGTCCAGTAGACCAGCAGTTCATCATGGTCTCAAACCCGAACTACGTGCGTCCTTCTGCTACATCCCTTGTAGATCCAGAGACAGAGCCCGCAGTTGGTGATTTTTCTAGTTTTCCCAGCAGGATGTTTCTCCACCACCGCCCGTCATCCGGCTGAGAATTTGGCCTGATGGCATGCAAGCGTGAGTACATACAATTTTTTAAGGTTAAGTTTGTTAATCTTAAGTTTATATGTTTCTATGTGTTGGTTAATGTTAGCTTTTTTCTTTGATAGGTTTGCACCAAACAATAATGCTTGCACACAGGAGATCTCCGAGGTCATTAAATCAACGTACGACCACTCGTGACTGACCTACACGTAGATTCCGGCTGAGACCAGAGATCGATGGTTTCAAAAGTTGGCGGTAAGAACCCAATAATATTGAATTAATTAACTGTATTTGAACTGTATTTTGTTCCGACTAACTAATTTTGTTGAATCACTTTGTGAAGTTGAAATTCATATGGGATGGGAAGCATAATCTCATGATTAGAAAGATCTAGGACCAACGGACAGCTAAACAACTTCAGCAGATGATGAGCAACGTTCGTAAGGGGCGCAGCCACCTAACGTTGTGGATCCGTCCAGGCATCAAGAAGGAACTAGAGGCCTATTTTAACAATGATGAGGGGTTCACGCGTCGCTGTCTGACGAATGTCGCTAACAGGGCTTCGCCCAGGTCGTCGAAATATACGGGTGGATCAGCGACTTTCATGAAGACGAAGAGTAGAATAGTAAGAATTTTGTCATTGTTTAATTTTTTAGTAGTTACTTGAATTTAGTTGGTTAATTTGTTCATTTATTTTATTGGTTGATATATTAGTTTATAGTCTAAGTTGTTGGACCATAAGGCGATACTGGTAGACACCTTCAAGTATACCTCATACTTTGAAGGCCAACAAGGAGAGATTTACTAATGAGCAGTCTGCGGCCCATTATGTGAGTTTAAATTAATCCTAAGTTTTAAATTTATTTGGTTTAAAGTCAATTAACTATTATCCTAATCACGACATGTGTGATATAGGAGGATTAGATGCAAAGGTTGGACGTCGCGACCCAGCAATCTCAGCCGCCTAGTTAGAACGACGAAGCCGGCTCTGAGACCTCAGTGGTAGATCCTGATAGGGTTGGCGCAAGTCCGCCTCTGAACTCCACCAGAATTGCCGCTTCGAGTTGGGATCATTCTTCATCAGTGGCCTTCACTCCTCTGCGTTGGTGGCTTCTTCTTCCTTTGCCTCTGCCTCTGCCACCAACCTTACCGATCTCCAGGTCAACTTAAGAGAGGAGGTGCAGAAGCTAATATAGGAGCTTCACCAGCAAGCGGAGCAGTCTGAGCAGAGGTACAACAACCTTTTTGCATGCATGGGAGGAGCCATTGCCATCAGCTCAGACCTAACGAAAAAGTTGGAGCAGCTAGATCGGTTACGAGAGCAGATGGAGGCGTTGGTTGTACAAATGAGCGCTGGAGCCAGCAATGCTGGAGGTAGTAGCAAAGCTGCTAGTGGAGTACCGATGTTAGCACATATTCCGCTGCTTCGCAGGGGGATCACAATGACGACGACGATCTGTAGGGGTTAGGGTTTTATTTTTTGTTTGTCTATTTTATTGTATTCTATTTTTGTGACATTTTATTGTATTCAGACCATTTATTTTTAATAAAATAATTTGTTGATTTCTGATTTTAGATTTCTGCTAATAATTTTGTTAACAAGAGTTTTAATTTGACTACTAATTGTGACTTAACTGTGCCAAAAAACAATAAAAAAATATTACCAAACACTTGAAATGGCGCCCAAAGTTACTGTTGGATTAATCCGACGGTAATCATCAACTCAGTCTCGACAAATTAAATTCATTAAAAATACCAACGAAAAATCTGCCGATAATTAGCATCGGACAAAAAAAATCTTCCAGTAATAAGTTTTCGGTGATGTTTATACCGTCAACTCCAGGACGACGGTAAATTTATTACTGGCAGATTTATTTGATGAATCTGACGATAAATCCGACAATATTAAGCTTTCTCTCTGAGTTTTTGCTTCTCTCTCCGAGTCTTTGCTTCTCTCTCTTCTGAAGGTGTGAAGAAGCACATAACGAGGTTGTGATAGAGATGATGATATTGAGGATATAATTGTCCGAATGACGATTTTAAAATTAAATTGAACTTTAGGGACGATTTTAAATGCAAAAAATCGTACTTAACCCTTTAGATTACGTGCCAATTAAGCATTTGCAATATTTAATTAAATAAATATTTTAAGTGCAAAATTAAAATAAATTATATATTCAAAATTAACTATATTATGTGTAAAAAAATTTAACTATCTCATATAAAATTATATTAAAATATAAAATATATATAAATAAATTAAATAATATAAATATATGTATATAAATATAAGATAATTTATTTGGAGATAAGTTGGCATTGTTGTATATACTTTCATAAAATTTAGAGTGGGAGTCTATTTTCTCAACAAAATTGACTGAAATGCAGGCTTGCCGCTTTCTTACTTACCGGCCTCCTCATATGTCGAACATCGAGTTCGTTACACCTCTTTGTTATCTACTTCAAGTCTATTCCCCAATATTCTAGTGACCATTCAATCTAGTGCTCAAAGTTATTGATAATATAACCAAAATTTACACAAATATAACCATTAAATCTTAATTCCATAATTAAATCAAGAAATCAACGTAACTAGGAATTCGAGTAATTAGTCACTTTCAAACAATTAAATCATTATTTACAAATCACAGCCTCAAATCAAAATCAATCTCAATACCACACCAATCACATTTTCACAACCTCAATCCAAGCTTAATTCCACCAATTAATCTCTCATAAGAATAAAACCGGTCATATTCACAGCAATAATCCAAACTTAATAACATTACGATTATTAATATATATATATATATTTTTGTAATTATTTACTATATTTTTTGGGTATTCCTAAATTAAAATCAATAACTTTATAATAATATCCCCTACCTCAGTATCGAGACCCACATAATTCGAAACTGCAACAACCGCAACGGTGAATCTGGCCCGGTTTAGGTAGTGTTTCTCCAGCGACATGGTGCTCCGGTGAAGGCTGAATAGAGGACATGGACGAGTAGGTACCAGTGCAAGTTGCAGCAGAACCAAAACGGCAGTTCCAACAAGCTCAAACGAACTTCTCCGGCAATCGCAGCGACAACGTTGAAGGCTTCCCACGACAGCCCAACGAGCGACTCTGTGCGTCACATCTCTTCCTCTCCCCTCTGTCCAATGGCTACGGCGATGGTTGTGGCTACAGCGACAAGCCCTGGCAGCGGTGGTCGAAGCTCCAATAGCAGCGAATAGTCCTCCTCCTTCACGTTCTCCTCTCTCCGTGAGCTCCTCTTCCTTTGAAGTTCGAACGATGATGGCGACGGCTTCTCGGCAATGACGATGGTGAGACGCGGCGGGACAGCAGCAGCAGCGGCGACTCACGGACGGCAATGAAGGTGGCTGGCGCGACGCTCCTTCTCTAACCCGCGAGCTCTCTCTTCTCTTTTAGTGACTCGATGGCAACTGGCAGGGCACAACGACGGCGAGGACGAGGGCCGCCAATGGCGGTGCATATATATCCTTCCTCCCTTCTCTTCTCTTCTCCCGTTCTCTCCTTCCTTTCTTGTTGTTTGTGTGCGGGTATTTTGCCGGAAAAGGGAAATTAGGGGGTGATCACTTAGGATTTTTTTGCTGCTTCACCTTTTTACTTTTAAGTTTTAACATTCAGCAACTTAGTATCTTAGATTTTTTTTCTTTTATATTTAATTATTGTTCTTTATAAATATAATTTAATTAAATTTTTTTATGTTTCACAAATTAATTTTTAGTTAACATTAAAAATCTAATTATGAATAAAAATTATATATTAATTTTTAAAAAATATAAAATAATATTTATAATTTTTAAAAATTAATGAATACAAACAACATGTAAAAAATTTTAATTTTTAAAACAAAATAAAGTTATTCTAAAAAAATTATATAAACAAATTTTTTTTTATCCTCAAAGTATTTAATATTTAAAAAAAATGTTATAAAATATACTTACATTTTGTGATAAATAAATAACTTGTTATAAACAATGTTAAATTTTGCGATAAATTAATTTTTTGTTACAAAATATTACGACTTTTTGCAACTTTTTTTTTTGTTACAAAATAATATGATATTTCATAACAAAACAAGAGGTCATTACAAAAATTAACATAATTTGTAATAATAAAAGTTAAGTTGTTACAAAATATTAGCATGTTTTGTAACAACTTATAATATTGTTACAAAATATTATTCTTCTGTAATAATTACCAATTATTATTATAAAAAATATTTTTTTTGTAATAATTTTAAATTTAATACAAATTTTTTTGTTACAAATGTTCTATTTTTTTGTTTTGTCACCATTAGTTAATTAATTGAGATAGTATGTTCTATTTATAAATTCTCAAGTCTAGCTAGCTATATTAAAAAGAGGCTTGAATCTGGGACGAATAAGCAATGAAACCTAATTAAGATCAACCTTTTGATCTAGCTATTTAAGATTACTAATCATATTTATATATTTACGTATGAGGAGCCAATGGAATATTTATACAATGTGTACAATGGAGGTTTAGGAAGTATTAGAGATATAATCATTAGTGTTATCATTTTCCATCAGCTGAAACTTTTGGGATGAATGGTATCATGACATGGTATTAGAGGGTTAGATTCGAAAGGTTAAGAGTTCGATCCTTGGTGAACTCCAAAATTAGTTTAAGGTTTTGGAAAGATGTTTATTATCGCTAGTACTCGAATGGTTATTCTAAATAGTATGTGAGATGTTTATTTTGTAATTCAATAGTCCATTGTCTCCCTAACGGAATCTTTAGCTTATTTATTAAAACAATTTTTTTTCAATACAAGTAACATTATACATTAGTATATATTTTTAACAAGTGCTTTTGGTGCACTTACTTATTGTTAGTGAACCCTTAATTAAAATTAATTAAGAATTAAGAATACTACTTTTATAGTGCAACTAGCTTATTAGTATAATTAGTACTAATTAAATTAATGAGTAAATATCCAAGTTGATCTTCAAAAAAATTTATATTGGACATTTGTTTTTTAATAAATATTTTCAAAAATTTTTTTTTTTCAGATAGATAGGTCTATTCGTCATTTTAATAAGGAAGATTAATTTGCTTATAATTTTAATTTTTAAAATTAATTATCTTATAATAAAAGATATTAAGAATTTATTTATAGTGAAATTAAAAGACCAATTTTTCTAAATAATTCTTAAGAATTTTTAAAATATTAGAAATTTATTAATAATTAAAGTATTTAATATAAAATTTATTAAGATCAATTTAAATGTTTATTCTAAATTGTTGGACTCATTAATAAATGTTTAGGTTTTCGTAAAAGCTTATACTTGCTTTATCAGGAATCTCAAAAGGACTAAACAAAAATGATTGGAGACACAACAACCGTGTACTATTCAACGTTAACAAAGCACATAATAATAATAATAATAATAATAATAATAATAATAATAATAATAATAATAATAATAAAATTCATGTGAAAATTTAGAATTTGATTATCACGTTCACGTGTCTTCCCAGCTAGCATTTAGTTATCCAAGCTAAGTGTCGAGTTATGTCACCAAGAAATTAAAATAAGTCAAATGATATTCAAAGTTTAACCAAATTCCAACTGTGCTGTTCACTTGAATATGAATAATCTCCATTAATCAATTTAATTTCCACACCGACTATAATGTGGTTTGAAAGTTGAGTTTTCTTTATTTGTGCATGCATTTGCCAACCACAACTTGCATTCATGCATTGTATCTTACACTTCCAATTCGAGGATCATATATATATGAATCATTTTACTGATTTAATAAGAATATACCAAATCAAAAAATAACAAAGCGAGTAAAAAATTGGTAGGATGAAAAAGCTTTGACCCATATAAATTGACTTGTCCTAACTTAATCAATATAGATTCAGAGTTGTAGTTACATGAGTTATTGCCGCCTTTGAAACATTGAATATGGTAGTTTAGAAAACCTTCTCTTTTTTTTTTCCTTTTTTTCTTTCATCAATGATGGTTAATTGATTGGAGTTGCTAGATGTATAATTATTTGCCAATTTTTTTATTAATTTAAATTTTTATAACAAATAATTTTATGATATAATATCAGAATTTTTATAAATTAAAAATTAAAAATTTAATTCTTATTATTTAAAAAATACAAAATTCACATAAAATAAAAAAAAAGAGACCCATGCATGCATGAAGAAATATGTTAAGATATAACCACATAAAAGTCTTAATATTTTTTTTTTTAATTTGAAAAATATTTGACTTTAATTTGTATGCTGTATTTGCAAGACCATGTATTCATGCATGCAACCGTACCACCCTGTAGAACGGTCTCCCATGCTGTTTTCGCCTACAACCACTGAAAATGTGTCGGACTTTTTTTTTCAGTTTATGAAAGTAAACATTGTAAAAAAAAAAAAAAACAGAAGATTTTCAGGTGTTGATTTTTAACTGAAGGTGGGTTAATTAACGGAAAGCATGACAAGTCAACGCATATTCTACACAATTCAGGATTACATATAAGTTCTTGAATAACAACTTGCTCCTGAAATAGAAATCTGAGTTTGTAAATTTTTTTTTATGTATTTAAAAAAGTTTGAAAGTGGGTCAATCGGGTTTGGTTGGATGGTGAAATGGAAATGAACTAAAGATTTTAACGAGGAGGTTTTATAGATAATGGGGTGTCTCTTCATTAACGATTTCTTAGTCTTTTTAGATTAGGTTACAGAAGTTAGGAGAATTACTTGGTTGCGAGCAACATTTATATAATTAAATAAAGTTGGATATTCCTTATAGGGAACAAAAAAAATCCGAAAGTATACTTAGTATTGGTAATTAATTAGGATAACGACCGATGCCTAATTTTCCTAAATTTGTATTAGTTAATAAAAACGTTAACCATATATCATGTAGAGAAACTATACTACTGTTTCGCTTGAATTTTAATTTTATCTCTATAAATTTATATCAAAATCTCAATTTGAATAGTAAATATGACTCTTTTTTATGGATTATTTTTAGGATTTAGAGATTGTATTTAATAGAAATATAAAAAATAATTAAAAATATTATTCGTACACTAAAATCAACTACTAAAATCAACTACTAAAATCAGTTATCAATATATTTATGTATAAATATACGTGATTTAATTTATTTTTAATATATTTTTATATTTCAACATATATTTATATTGGTGATTGACTAATAATTATAGAAAGCAAAAAGTAAAAAAGAACAAGTAAGAAAACATAAAAAAATTACAAGATCTTGAATTAAAATGTGTAGACATTGACAAATGTTTGAATGAAAATGACAAAATCTAAATAATGAAAAAAAAGATAAAACTGAAAGACAAATCGAGTCAAAATTAAAAGAAATATGGATCCATGACTCATATTTCTCTGTATCAGTGTGACTAAAAATTATTAAAGTAAATGAGTATGCATAAATATGCTCTCTTAGTTTATTAAAACTAATTCTATAAAAAAATTTTAAATTAATTGGTATAATCTTAAATTTTAAATAAATTTACACTTCAAATAGTTTTGAGTCTTGGATTTTAATTAAATTTATATGTCAAATAGTCTTAATTTTTTTGGGCTTGAAGTGAACTTGAACAACTTTAAAAATACTTGAATACTAAACATAAAGTAACTTGACCATAGGGGCGTGCATGGCCCGACCCGGCCCGAAGATCCGGCCCGGTCCCGAATATTTTAGGGGCTAATTTGATGTGATTTTATCGGGTCTAGGGCCGGGTATGGGTCTCAAAAGTAGACTCGATCATTATTTCGGGTCGGGTCCGGGCCATAGTTCGGGTCACCCGAAATCGGCCCGGTGGCCCGGTCATCATATAAAATTAATATTTTGTGTTATTAGTGATGGATGATGGCTATTATTATGTGAAATTTAAGTATTGTAAACCTTAATATTTTGTGTTATTAGTCATTATATATAAGACTATAAGTTAATGTTTTATGTTTAAAATGCATAAGACTTTAGACTAATGCATAATCTTGTGTTATTTGTATTGATTTAAATATTTGGTGTTATTAGGCAATATTAGTATTGATTATGGTTATACTTTAATTTTAGAGAAGAGTTAGTTCTTATTATATTTTTCTAAGTGAATTTTACCATGTCAAATAATGGTTGGAGTTTTGGAAATTTGGATATTTTTACGTGCTAACTTACAAGAAGGTATTAAGGTAATATAATGTTAACGGCCCGGTTTTCACCCGGTTTTTACCCGGTATAATCGTGGCCCGAAAGTGTATAGGTTTCATCGGGTCTAGGGTCGGGTTCGGGTCTAACAAATAGGCCCGTTATATATTTCAGGTCGGATCTGGATCACATCAAACCCGGTTTCACCCGACCCATGCACACCCCTACTTGACCATAAAATCTGATTTTTTTTTTCAACTATAATATATTTCATGCGCATATAATTTTCGACTTTAATTATAAAATCTTTATATATCGATCAATTGTGTCAAATTTTTGGCACAACTACTATTAAGCCTACTCAAAAGAATGTTCTGTGTTTTGAAAATCATATTTATCACTTACGCAGAGCTTAATTATTTCGTTGAAGAAAAAGAATAGCTCTATCAATATAATGTCGTAGATTATTTGCTGGTTATTGACCATTAAATAGAGGACTTAAACAAGTTTCTCGGGGTGGTTGGGAATTCCTGCAACAATTGCGCCATTTATTTGGTTTGGTACTCTCATTATTTGAGATTTATTTATTTAGAGAATGTCAGAATGTGGTGAAGGGAAGACTTTTCAATTTTCACCATAGAAATTATGGAATTCGGATAGAGGGTAGACAATCAGAGATCACACTACTCCCCATCGTATCTCATATGCATAAACATATATCTTTAAGTCATTTCAGATTTTTTAGACATATATATGGACATCAAATTTTTTTTTTTTTTGAGCGTTTGGATTTTAGATATCATATTATATTTATAAATTGTAATAAAAATATTAGATTCTGGACCAATAATGGGAGGCGTTTTTTCCGGTCTTTAGAGTTAGACGTATTTTTGGGTCTAAACTCGGAAAGTCCTTAGTTGATAAGTTCCTTTAGTTTTTGGTCAAATTTACAGTTTTATGTTGTTGCCATATTATTGGGGCCATGGAAGCTATCTCACAATCTAGAAGATGCTAACATTACTTATAATATAAGATCCATCAGCTTACCGAAAAAAAAAAATATATGATCCATCACGTTGCCCAATCCCCCCCCCCCCCCCCAAAAAAAAAAAACAAGTTAAGAACTTAATTGATTTGTGAAAATATGTTAATGTTAGCATACAATAACATGTTATCAAGTGCGTTCTTTTAATATATAACATTTTTTAATATTTTTTTGGTTCTATTTAAAGATTAAAAGATATATAATAAAAAAATACATTTTATAACATCAATTAAGAGAAAAAATTTGAAAAAAAATCTATACTTTCTTTATATGTATTGTATGCTGTCGTAATTCAACTGTTCAGTGAAAATAAGATCTTGAAAATAAATGAATAAAATAATTCTATACTCAAAAATAAAATAAAAATTTGGCTAACTCACTTGAATTTTCAAATGATAAATAGTGTGAAGCAACGTCACCTTAACTTTTGGAGACTTTCTAACTTAGTTTTTTTATTAGTTAAAAGTTAGAACTATAAGCTAAATTTATGGGACTTAATATTCTCATCTATATAATTATCGATCAATAAAGTTTAACTATTTTTTTTGAAAGAAGAAGCTCAACACAATGAGTGGAGCAAGGAGAGTAGCAAGAAAACAAAACAAAAAATGTAATCGAACCAATCGATCTAACCATAAATACCCCTCTGTCATCTCCGACATTGTCATCAATAACTAAAGGGATCAGCACCTAACCACTCAGTGTAACTCTAGAAGGACAAAATTATAATCTCCTATACTCCTTTTTCTTTATTCTGAAAAATTCTTTGGTTTCGTTCCAACCAAATGTTCCACATAATCGCACAAAAGCACACCATCCATCTTTTGTGCTCCTCCTTTCTAGTTGATACCTCAGTCCAACTCTGGAAGTGCTCCTTGACTGCACTTGGGCAAGTCTATTGTAAACCAACATAAGATATCCAAACACACCACACCTGCCAAGAAAAACTATAACAAAGAAATAAGTGGTAACCATTTTCATCGCCTCTGTTACATAATACACATAGAGTATCTTGTTGGTTAATAGCCCCGAGCCGATGCAGTCTCTCCTTTGTATTGACCCTGCCAGTCAATCCAAACCAGATAAATAACTCCACTCCAGGAAGGACAAGCCCTTTCCAAATCGACCTAGTAAAGCTGTAACTTGATATATCCTCCGGAGCCATTTCCACCTGCAACACCTGCACAAATGAGTTAGTAGAAAAAATACCTTGTTTATCATATTTTCACATAACTCTATCCTCTCTCCCAACTGCAAGTTTGACTAATCTCAAAGTATTATGAAGCCGTTCACTAAATCCAACTCCCATTGGAATAGTTCTCTCCTCCATTGGAAGTTTCATATCCAAACTAATCCATCCCAAAACCCACAATCCCCTATCACTGATCCTCTTTGGTTTGAAACAGAGAAGAGTCTTGGAAATCGAACTTTCAAAGAACCTCCACTAATCCAGACATCCTCCCAAAACTGAGTACGTCTCCCATCGCCCACCTCCATAGCCAATCCAGTAATCATCTTCTGCCTAACTTCTTGATTCTTGAACTGTAACTGACAAATATCCTTCCACGGACCCCCCGAATAGGTAATTTCTGAGAGGATAGCAACTCATTTGAATTCAAGTTATTACAGGAGCATACCACCTTCTTCCACAACGGACACTCTTCCTTAGAGAACCGCCACCACCACTTAAACAGAAGGACTGTATTGCGTATCATAGCATCTCCAACTCCCAACCCGCCTAACCTTTTAGGAGCCTGCACCACTTCCCACTTCACCAAGGCCATACCAGACCTCCCATCTTCCTTACTCCATAAAAAACTTCTTTTCAAGGAAATCAATTTCTCTGCAACAGCTTTTGGCATCTTATATAGGCTCAAATAATAAACTGGAAGGCTATTCAACACAGATTTGATAAGCACCAACTTACCCGCTTTATTGAGTGCCTTGGCTTTTCAGAGGCTAAGCTTCTCCTCTACTTTATATATTATTGGCTTCCACGTCTTAACCAGCATTGGGTTTGCTCCTAATGAGATGCCCAGATATTTAACTGGAAGGGAGTCTTGCTT
The DNA here is from genome assembly GCF_059453495.1 of Arachis ipaensis. NCBI lineage: Eukaryota > Viridiplantae > Streptophyta > Magnoliopsida > Fabales > Fabaceae > Arachis > Arachis ipaensis. Next base: position 27,248,712 of record NC_142443.1, read on the forward strand.
GCAGCCTAACACACTACACATATGCTGTACCCACTGCTCATCACAGTTAATAGGAATTAAACTCGACTTCTCAAAATTAATACTTAATCCTGACATCAACTCAAAGCACCGAAGCAACCTCTTGTAATTCTTGATGGTCTCATCATTAGGAGGGCAGAACAAAATAGTATCATAAGCAAACTGGAGATGCAACAACTCAATCTGATCTCTTCCAACCAACAATGGTGATAAGTGCCCATTTCGAGCTGCTTCTTCAAGCATTCTATGTAAGACATCAACAACGAGTACGAACAAGAACGGAGACAAAGGATCACCTTGTCGCAGGCCCCTTTCCATCTTGAACGGCTTAGAAGGCGAGCCGTTTATTAATACTGACATAGAGCACGAACTCACACACTCTATAACCCATGCCCTCCATCTCTGTCCAAATTTCATCTTCTGCAGCACAAGGTCTACGAACTTCCACTTTACTCTGTTATATGCTTTCTGGAAGTCTAACTTTATTATTGCCGCTTCCATCTTCCTCATTTTGATCCACTGAACCATTTTGCATGCGATAAGCGCCCCATCGTGAATCTTCCAGCCCTTGACAAACGCACTCTGTGTCTCACCTAGACACCTATTAATCCTGGCATAACTGCTCTCATCCTCCTACTAGCATTTTTGAGATAACCTTATACACACACCCCACTATACTAATCAGGTGCAAATCTTTGATTTCCTTAGCACCAGTAAACTTAGGGATCAGTACCACCCATGTTACATTAACATTTGTCGGCAACCTAGAAGATTGGAAGAAATCCAGCACCTCTGTCGTGAAATTAGAGCCAATTTCGCCCCAACACTTCTTTATGAAATTCATGTTGTAACCGTCACTTCCTGGAGCCTTGGACGATTCACAATCCCACACTGCCTCTCTAACCTCCTCAGGTGTTGGTAACATCTTTAGAGCCATAGCATCCTCCTCGTCCATCCTTTCCACCAGCCCATCTCTGAACCCTACCATCGGAGACTTCTCTTGATGATATAACTCCTTGTAGAACTCCCTTATGGAAATCTTAATCCTCACTTGATTCCTTATCAACCTTCCATTAATGACCAGAGCATCAATTCTATTATTCCTCTTTCTCGCAGAAGTTAAATTATGGAAATACCTCGTGTTTTTATCCATGTGCCTCGCATGCCTAGACCTTGACATCTGTTTCCAGTGTATTTCTTTTCTCACATACCACTTCTCGCAGCAAGTAACTAAGGCCTTCTTCCTTGCTTCCACTGTTCCATCATACGTCCCATTACCAACCATGTCGTCAATTTTCTTAATCTCTTATTCAAACTTCATGATTTTCTTGTCCATGTCACCAAAGTTGTCTCTGTGCCATCTTCCCAAGGGACCCGTCAATGCTTTTAATTTATCAGTGAATTGTATATCTCTCAACCCTCTCCATTCCTCCTTAACCATCCTTAGAAATCCTTCATGTGTAAACCACGAATCAAGGCTACGGAACGGTCTCGGTCCGTCCCTTATCCTCTTATCTTCCACTATAATAGGGCAGTGATCTAACAAACCCCATGGACCGCCTCTTAAGCGAGTTTCTAGAAACGCCTCAAGCCATTCTGGGCTAACCAGGGCTCTATCAATACGGCTACAAGAGCGTCCTTTAAACCATGTAAACTTCCAGTTAGCAATTGGCAAGTCCACCAATCCCATGTCATTTATCCAATCCTTAAACTCTTGCGCTGACAAAGACAAGCTATCAGTGCCTTGCCTTTCTTCCACCTGTGCAATTTCATTAAAATCTCCCAAAAAATAAAAGGGGCCCTGACACACACATAACTTAACTCCTCCCACACAACAAGTTTCTCATCTCTAGCATGTGCACCATAAACCAAGAAGAAAGCACCGTTAATAGAATTCTCCAACAGAATACCTTCCACACACAACCATCTCTCACCTTTATAGCAATTTTTAATTTTAAAAAAACCCTCATCCCACATTAACAACAATCCACCAAAAGCACCGTCAGATTCTACATACTCCCACCCCGCACAACCGTTACTCCAAATTTTCAAAACATCAAACCTTGCCACTATCTGTCTTTTGGTCTCTACCAGTCTACCAAGATCAATAAAGCTGTGCTACCAAATAAAATATTTAATCAAATTCAACTAAATTATTATAATATATTTTACATTTAAACACACACTCTATGTTATCGTATTCATCCACATCTTCTTCTTACACTCCTACTTTTTCTTCTCCTCTTCCTCCGTTCTCCTCATCTTTCTCTTTCATTATCGTCGTTGTCGTCGTCACCACCACACCACCACCTTCATCTCCTCCTCCTCTCTCTTTTTTCATTTGAATTTTTTCGATCTCCTCCTTCATTTTCCTCCTCCTCATCCGTTAATATTATTATCATTATCGATATTGTTATCGTTATTGTCATCATCGTCGTCTTCTTCTTATACGTATAACAGTTCAAATTCAGAATGCACCGAAATTCCTTAATGATGACAAGACACAAACAAACCCAGTTCAAAATAAATTCAAACCAAAAGTGCATCTTATTTAAATTCAGAATGCACCAAAATTAATTAATGATGACGATATATAAACAAACTCGGTTCAAAACAAGCATAGACTAAGTGCACCTTATGTAAATCCAGAATATAGTGAAATTACTTAATGATGACGACACACAAATAAACTCAGTTCAAAACAAGTACAAACCAAGTGCACCTTATTTAAATTTAGAATGCATGAAAATTACTTAATATTGACGACACAAAAATAAACTTAGTTCAAAACAAGCACATACCAAAAGTGCACCTTATTTAAATCTAAAATGCACTTAAATTACTAACTAATGATGACACACAAACAAACTCAGTTCAGAACAAGTATACAAAAAAGACTCAATCAACCATAAAAATACATTTATATAAATTTAAATCCAGAAAAATCTGTATAACTCAAAACTTGGAATTTTTTATTTTAATAAATAAAATAAATATAATATTTACCGAAATAAATATTTTTACGAGAATTTACCGATTTAAATTTTCTTACCATATCTCGTTTACAGTGTAAACGAAATAATTTTTCACGTATGTAAACGAGATATGGCAAGTCAAATTAACACGCGTTTACAGTGTAAACGAGATATATGTATTTTTAAAAAAAAAAATTGAAACTAAAAACTTTTAATATTATCAATAATCCAAACTTTTAGCATGCAATTAGTATATAAAAAGATTAGTAGAAGAGATTAAAATAGATATATTTGATCAATTAGTACTCAAAAAGAGAGATTATTTAATGAGAAGCAATAATATTGATCATTATGATATTGGTCATTATGATAACTACATGAGAATTGAAACGGTTATCTCTCTTCATAACCGTTTCGGGTACCCGCGGGTTCGGGTACTCCTGTCACTCTTAGTCCCATCAATCTCTCCTAATAATTGGCAAACAGTTATTTTTGTTTTTCAAATTTAAGTCAATCCAATTGAATCATAATTTAAACTAAAAATTTTTATGTACTCTTTTTTATTACTAATTGATTAAATATATTTATTTTTAAAAAAATTTAAATTAAATTATGATCCAATTAAATTAATTTAAATTTGAAAAAAAAAAATAACTGTTAAGAGAGATTGATGGATAGTGGGGAGAGAAGTGAGAGATAACCGTTTCAATTCTCATGTAATTATCATAATAACCAATATCATATTGAGCATTAAATAATTACTTATTGCTTATTTTTATATTATCAGTACATTAAAAATAAATTCATTCAAATATTTTGTAACATATTTTAAAATATTCACAATTTAAAAGTAAAAATAATTATATAATTAATTTGAAAATTCTATTTAATAAAGTTATTCATAAAAAATATGTAGAATATTTGTTATTTTATTAGGAAGGGATGAGCCATAAAATATTATATTTTAAATTTTTATGTACTCCTATGCAATAAACAAAAAAAGTAAGTGAATATAGAAGAAATAAATATATTAATAATGTATAATTAAAAATATATTTTTTTTACCAAAGATAGGAGACTCGAACCCGCAACCTCTTATGAAGAGACTATACCATTTGAGTTATTACTCATTAGCAAAATTAAAAATATATTTGTAATTACATATTATTAATAGTGTTAGGGGTGGCAAAGTGGGCCGGCCCGCCCCAACCTGCCCCGTCCCGCCCCGCCAACTAAAATGGGTTCAAAATGCTAGCCCGCCCCACTTTATGGCGGATTGGCGGGTTGGCGGGCTAGCCCGCTTCTTTTTTTTTAAAATAAAATTTATTAAAATTAACCAAAAAATAATAATTAAAAAATCAAATACAAATAAAAAATAGTCAAATTATAATATAATTTTTTTACTATTTTTTTAAAATTTTTAACTTCAATAAAATTATTCAAAATAATATTTGTCAATAGAATCATCTTTATTTTAAAAAATAAGTCACATAATTTGAGCATATATACAAAATTGTCAAATAAAATAAATAAAGTTAATAACTAAAAGAAGAATAAAAACAAAAAATAAAAAAAAGTGTTTAAAAATTCTATAATTATTAATTTTATAATAGTAATCAATTTTTTATTTAATAAAAAAAAAGAAAAATAAAAATCTTCGGCCCGGCGGACCGGCCCGTCCCGCCCCGTCAAAACCCGCCAATTTGACGGTGCGAATTTGGCGGGGTTTTTTTAATTTGGCGGGCTCCAAATCCTAGCCCGACCCGTCTTTTTTAGCGGGTTTAGTGGATCGGCCCGACGGGCTCGACCCGTTTTGCCACCCCTAAACAGTGTACTAGAAATATTTTTGTAACTACCTATTATCAATAGTGGGCAGCATATTTGCTTTCTTTTATATTCACCTACTTTTTTCGTTTTTGGACGGAAGTACATATAAATTTTATTTGTTGCATGGGAGTACACAAAAGTTGGAAATATAATTTAAATAAAAAAATTTCATATTATATACTAATAGAGTAGTAATATACATTAACTAGGTCATTAAATAAATCATGTGTATTTAAATTATATTTTAAATTTTTAAACAGTGGGTAGTTAGAAAAAAGATAACCGTATTAATAGTGAGGAATTTAATGGTTTTCAAGTAAACGTGTTAATTCCTATCATTTAAAATGGACTAAAATTAATCAATCATATCTATTTTAATCTCTTTTACCAACATTTTTATGTACCAATTGCATAGGGGTGGCAATACTACCCGAACCCGCGGGTACCCACCCCGACCCTACCCGTTCGGGGCGGGTAATTACCCGCCCCCGCACCGGGGCGGATTTTAACGGGGCGGGTTCTTGGACGGGGCGGGGCGGGGTCGGGTTTAGGTTAAACCCGCCCCTACCCGCCCCGGTATATATAATATATATATTTTTAATATATAATATATGTTACATATATAAAATAATTAGTAAAATGATTAATAATATTATATCATATATAAATTTTTACTTTAATTTATGTTATGTATGTAAATGGTGGTTATATAATTTTTAAAATTTTATTTTATTTGTTGAATTTAATAATTATAGGGGCGGGTAGGGGCGGGGCGGGTATCCGCAGGGGCGGGTTAGGGTTTTACATTTTACTACCCGCGGGTAGGGAGGGGCGGGTTTCATGCGGGTTTTTTGTAGGGCGGGGCGGGGTCGGGTAGAGCAAAAACCCGCCCCTACCCGCCCCGTTGCCACCCCTACAATTGCATGCTAAAAGTTTGGATTATTGATATTATTAATATTTTTTATTATTTTCAATTTTTTTAAAAAAAATACAGATACGTGAAACATCATCTCGTTTATACTGTAAACGAGATATGGCAAGGAAATTTAAATCGGTAAATTCTCGTAAAAATATTTATTTCGATAAATATTATATTTATTTTATTTATTAAAATAAAAAATCCCTCCAAACTCCTCCTGCTTCTTCATCATCTTCTTCTTTTTCTTTTTCTTCTTCTTTTCTTATTCGTCTTCTCTTATTTTATCTTTTCATGATTCTTCTTGTTTTACTTTTTTAACAAGAATAAAAACAAGAAAAAAATCAAACAAAGCAAAAAAAAAAAAAAAAAACACATAATACTGCAAAATAACTAGAAAGAGGAGAAGGAAAAAAGAAACGCAACAATAAAAAAAAGACGATGAGAAAGAAATACTCAAAGAAGAGAAAGAAATGCAAAAAAAAAAGGAGGCCACTCAGATAAAGACGTCTAAAATATCCTTTTTTAAAGATGTTTTCATGTTGTGCTTTAATTGGTTTTTGTATAATTTATTCGGTGTTCCTCATCACATATTATTAAATTCCTCAAAAGATTTTCTTTCCAAAAACAATAAAAAATATTTAATTTAGATTAAAACAAAAAAAGATAATAGATTAACTATTAGATTTTTTTAAAAAAATTATTTATATAAAAAAATATATCACATTCATCAAAATATATATATATATATATAAAACAAGCTCTTAAAATTTTTATAAATAAAAAAATAATTAATTTTTATTCGTATAATATATAAAACAATTACTATATTATTATTATATTATAGATCAAAATTTACTAATTAATTTTTTTTATTTTTAATATAAACATTAGAAATAAATAAATTTTTTATAACAAGATGTAATGTAACAAAATATATATAATATTAATTAATTTTTAAAAAATTCTAAAAAGATGATTTTTTCTAATAAAGTGTTATTAAAAAATTAACATTATAAAAATTAATTTTAACCAATATGATATAATAGGTTATTAAATATATTTAATACAAAACACATTGAATATAAATTTTTATTGAGTTTAAATTTTAAATAATTTCTAATTAAATTTCGAATATTTTTATTTTAAAGAGTTAGAATATTTTAACATCATTTTTTTCGTATCTTTAATTTTTAATTGAGTCTTTGATTTTTTAAATTATAAACCTTATTTATAATTAAGAGTAATGTTTTAACACCACCAATTAATCACACATATAAAAATACAAGAACAATTCTATTGTCATAATTATAATCTAACTTTATAAGCAATACAATATGTAACACCCCAACTTTAAATTCACTAAAAATTCAATTCTCATCCATTGCTTTTTAAAAGTTCATGTACTTAAACAAGACTCTTCCAGATTTCTAGAAAACTAAATTTTAGACTATTACCATGTCACATGTAAAAGTTATGAGGTTAGGAACACAGCCCCGCCTTATACAAATCTGTTTTCAAAATCCAGCAAGCAACTCTTACTTTTTGCAACATATCTAATTGGTTAAAAAGATTTTTGACACGAAATTTAAACTGAATATTTTAGACACATAAATCTTGAGACTGCCGTTGGTTTCAGCCTAATTACTCATCAGAATTATAAGTTAAGTGAGTTGGAAGTTGGTGCTTCTGCAGTAAAGAAACAGAATTTTCTGCTGAAACCATCAATCTTCAAAAAATCATTTCTCCCAATCCACTTATCAATTAATTCTAAAATTTTTACGAGATATTAAAAACACATTAAAGTTTCATAGAAAAATAATTTCATAAAAAATTATGATCTGGAATACTCCCAGAAATTCATTCATTCTGCTGCCAATTATGCAGAAATTGCAGAAATTCTGCATAATGCACTTCCAACAACCTCACATGCCAAATCTTATGTTCAAGCCTAAAATTCATCTAAAACCATAGTTTTACCTTTCTTTTGACTAACTAAAGTTTCTAGCATGGTCAGCATAGCTCTAAGAGGTTATACTCATTAATTTACCCCTTTTTACAAACACACATTCATAACTCAAATTCACTTTTCTGCATTTTTTTCAAACATAACAATTCATATAACCTAACCATCATTCAAACACATACTAGAGCCTCCTTTATCATCAATCAAGCATATAACAGTTTATCTCTTCTCATCACAAGTACAGCCACAAGAATAGTAATCTATTTGTCCTAACCCTTACCTCTTTTAAAGTTGGAAATTCTATTTTTACTTCTTTCCGAAATCAGAACCCTAAGCGTATGGAGTTGGAGCTTTGGCCTCTCTTTCAAGAACGAATGGCCGACCTCATCTCAAGCAAGGGAAGAGTTCTTGCCTACGGTCACTACTGTTCTAGCAAGAATTGAAATTAGAATGGCAGAGGTGGAATAAAAGGGAAAAACAGAATTTGAATCTGAAGAAGAGGAAGAAGGAGAGTTGCTAGTTCTCACCCAACAAAGAAGCTTCGAAGATTCAGAGTGATGAGAGGTGGGGTGCCTTCCTTCTTTCTGTGGATGGCTTCTTCCTTCCCCTTCAGTTTCGTTTTGCTTCCCATCTCTGTTCTTCTCCTTCGTTGTGCGTGTTTTGGTTCAAAGAAAATAAGAAGCACTATTAACAAGAGATAGAAGAAAAGGAAGTGGGTGAGGCGGTGCATAAGGCTTCGTGGCTTCTCCTCACCTCAACAAAGCATCAATGCATGCTTGAAGAGGTGTGACCATGGTTCCAAACGGCGCTGAGAGGAGAAGTGATCAGGGTTAGATTTGTGTAGGGAAAGTTTGGTTCGGTTGAACCGGGAAAAGGAAAAGAAAACCGTGCTTTTGAAAAAGAGGAAGGAAAAACCGAGTTAATGGTTGGTAACACTTTTAGGCTAATTTCTCAACTAATTCATTGTCTACGCTTTATATTTTCATATATCTAATCCTATGCGCGCCAGCGAAAGCTGTAAGGAATCAGAAATCATAGGCCTCATGGGATAGGGTGGTTACATTCTACCCCCCTAAAAAAAAATTTTGTCCTCAAAATTCCGTTACCTCGAGTGTGGGGATCGGTTTTGGTAGTATTTCCCGCATCCAAGACAAACACTTTTCCTGACTGTTTGATGAGCGGATAATTTATACGCTTTTTGGCATTGTTTTTAGTATGTTTTTAGTAGGATCTAGTTACTTTTAGGGATGTTTTCATTAGTTTTTATGTTAAATTCACATTTTTGGACTTTACTATGAGTTTGTGTGTTTTTCTGTGATTTCAGGTATTTTCTGGCTGAAATTGAGGGACTTGAGCAGAAATCAGATTCAGAGGTTGAAGAAGGACTGCTGATGCTGTTGGATTCTGACCTCCCTGCACTCAAAGTGGATTTTCTGGAGCTACAGAATTCTAAATGGCGCGCTTCCAATTGCGTTGGAAAGTAGATATCCAGGGCTTTCCAGCAATGTATAATAGTCCATACTTTGCCAAAGTTTAGATGACACAAACTGGTGTTCAACGCCAGCTCTCTGCCCAATTCTGGAGTTCAGCGCCAGAAAGGGATCAAAAACCAGAGTTGAACGCCAGAAATGGATCAAAACCTGGCGTTCAACTCCACAAATGGCCTCTGCACGTGGAAAGTTAAAGCTCAGCCCAAGCACACACCAAGTGGGCCCCGGAAGTAGATTTATGCATCAATTACTTACTTCTGTAAACCCTAGTAGCTAGTTTATTATAAATAGGACCTTTTACTATTGTATTAGACATCCTGAGTTTTATCTTTGGATCATAGTAGTCTTGGTTACTCTGGTTCCCCTCTGGGGCCGAGACCAATGAACTCCATTCACTTTTGTATTTTCAACGGTAGAGTTTCTGCACTCCATAGATTAAGGTGTGGAGCTCTGCTGTTCCTCAAAGATTAATGCAAAGTACTACTGTTTTCTATTCAATTCATCTTATTTCGCTTCTAAGATATTTATTCGCACTTCAACCTGAATGTGATGAACGTGACAATCATCATCATTCTCTATGAACGCGTGCCTGACAACCACTTCCGTTCTATATTAGAATGAATGAGTATCTCTTAGATTTCTTAATCAGAATCTTCGTGGTGTAAGCTAGAATGATGGCGGCATTCAAGAGAATCCGGAAAGTCTAAACCTTGTCTGTGGTATTCCGAGTAGGATTCAATGATTGAATGACTGTGACGAGCTTCAAACTCGCGATTGCCGGGCGTAGTGACAGACACAAAAGGATAGTAAATCCTATTCCAGCATGATCGAGAACCGATAGATGAATAGCCGTGCCTTGACAGGGTGCGTTGACCATTTTCACTGAGAGGATAAGATGAAACCATTGACAAGGGTGATGCCTCCAGACGATTAGCCGTGCCGTGACAGGGCATTTGGATCATTTTCCCGAGAGAAGACCGAAAGTAGCCATTGACAATGGTGATGTATCACATAAAGCCAGCGATGGAAAGGAGTAAGACTGATTGGATGAAGATAGCAGGAAAGCAGAGGTTCAGAGGAACGAAAGCATCTCTATTCGCTTATCTGAAATTCTCACCAATGATTTACATAAGTATTTCTATCCCTATTTTATTAATTAATTTTGAAAACCTCATTACTATTTTATATCTGCCTGACTGAGATTTACAAGGTGACCATAGCTTGCTTCATACCAACAATCTCCGTGGGATTCGACCCTTACTCACGTAAGGTATTACTTGGACGACCCAGTGCACTTGCTGGTTAGTTGTGCGAAGTTGTGAACCATGGTATTGGCATCATGTTTTTGGCGCCATTACCAGGGAAAGAAAGAGCGATGAATTTTACATAATTAAAGTGTAATCACAATTTCTGCGCACCAAGTTTTTGGCGCCGTTGCCGGGGATTGTTCGAGTTTGGACAACTGACGGTTCATCCTGTTGCTCAGATTAGGCAATTTTCTTTTTGTTTTATTTTCAAAAATTTTTCAAAAATCTTTCTTTTGTTTTCGAAAAAAAAATAATAAAAATAATATTTTCAAAAATAAATTATTCTATGGCTTCAAAATTTTTAAGAATGAATTCTAGTGTTTCATGAAGCATGTGAAGCCTGGCTGGCTGTAAAGCCATGTCTAAATTCATTTGGACTGAGGCTTCCAAACCATCAGCATAGAGGCAAGTTACATATTTGATAAGTAATAAGCAGTATATTCTGATATCTTTCTGAAGCTTGGCTGGCCATTGGCCATGTCTAGTATTTTGGACCGGAGCTTTCATTGAAAGCTTGGCTGGCTAGTGAGCCATGTCTAATTCCTGGACTGAAGCTTTAGACCAAGAATGCGAGATTCCTGGAATTCATATTAAAAATTTTGGAATCCTTATTTTTTCTTTTACAAATAATTTTCGAAAAAAATCCAAAAAAAAAATTAGAAAATCATAAAAATCAAAAATATTTTTTGTGTTTCTTGTTTGAGTCTTGAGTCATGTTATAAGTTTGGTGTCAATTGCATGTGCATCTTGCATTTTTCGAAAATTTTCATGCATTCATAGTGTTCTTCATGATCTTCAAGTTGTTCTTGGTAAGTCTTCTTGTTTGATCTTTGCATTTGCATGTTTTGTGTCTTTTCTTGTTTTTCATATGCATTCTTGAATTCTTAGTGGCTAAGCATTAAAGAATTCTAAGTTTGGTGTCTTGCATGTTTTTCTTTGCATAAAAATTTTTTTCAAAAATATGTTCTTGATGTTCATCTTGACATTCATAGTGTTCTTGGTGTTCATCTTGACATTCATAGCATTCTTGCATGCATTCATTGTTTTGATCTAAAATTCTGATGCATTGCATCATTTTTCTTATTTTTCTCTCTCATCATAAAAATTCAAAAATAAAAAAAATATCTTTCCCTTTTTCTCTCTCATAAATTCGAAAATTAGATTTGACTTTTTCAAAAATTTTTAAAATCTAGTTGTTTTCATGAATCAAATCAAATTTTCAATTTAAAAATCTCATCTTTTTCAAAATCTTTTTCAAAAATCAAATCTTTTTCAAATTTCTTAGTTATTTTCGAAAATTTCAAAAATATCTTTCAAAAATCTTTTTCTTATTTTTACATCATAATTTTCGAAAATAACAATAACAATTAATATTTTGATTCAAAAATTTCAATTTTGTTACTTACTTGTTAAGAAAGATTCAAACTTTAAGTTCTAGAATCATATCTTGTGATTTCTTGTGAATCAAGTCATTAATTGTGATTTTAAAAATCAAATCTTTTTCAAAAACTAATTTCAATCATATCTTTTCAAAATATCTTTTCTAACTTCCTATCTTCTTATCTTTTCAAAATTGATTTTCAAAATTTGTTTCAACTAACTAACTAACTTTTTGTTTGTTTCTTATCTTTTTCAAAACCACCTAACTAACTCTCTCTCTCTAATTTTCGAAAATATCTCCCCCCTTTTTCAAAAATTTCTTTTTAATTAACTAATAATTTTTTTATTTGAATTTTCGAAAAACTACTAACCTTTTTCAAAACTATTTTCGAAAATCACTAACTCTTTTTCAAAAATTATTTTCGAAAATCCTTCTCCCTCATCTCCTCCTATTTATTTATTCATCTACTAACATCTCTTCCTCACATCACCAAAAATCCGAACCCTCTCTCTCTCTCTCTGAGTTCAGATTTTCTTCTTCTTTTCTTCTACTAACAACAAGGACCTCTATACTGTGATATAAAGGATCCATATTATTATTATTATTTTCTCTGTGCCCTCTTCTTTGTCATATGAGTAGGAGCAAGGACAAGAACATTCTTGTAGAAGCAGATCCAGAACCTGAAAGGACTCTGAAGAGAAAATTAAGAGAAGCTAAATTACAACAATTCAGAGATAACCTTTCAGAAATTTTCGAACAGGAAGAGGAGATGGCAGCCGAAAATAATAATAATGCAAGGAGGATGCTTGGTGACTTTACTGCACCTAATTCCAATTTACATGGAAGAAGCATCTCCATTCCTGCCATTGGAGCAAAAAACTTTGAGCTGAAACCTCAATTAGTTTCTCTGATACAGCAGAACTGCAAGTTTCATAGACTTCCATCTGAAGATCCTTTTCAGTTCTTAACTGAATTCTTGCATATATGTGATACTGTTAAGACTAATGGAGTAGATCCTGAAGTCTACAGGCTCATGCTTTTCCCTTTTGCTGTAAGAGACAGAGCTAGAATATGGTTGGACTCTCAACCCAAAGACAGCCTAAACTCTTGGGATAAGCTGGTCACGGCTTTCTTAGCCAAGTTCTTTCCTCCTTAAAAGCTGAGCAAGCTTAGAGTGGATGTTCAGACCTTCAAACAGAAAGAAGATGAATCCCTCTATGAAGCTTGGGAAAGATACAAACAGTTGACCAAAAAGTGTCCTTCTGACATGCTTTCAGAATGGACCAACCTGGATATATTCTATGATGGTCTGTCTGAGTTATCTAAGATGTCATTGGATACCTCTGCAGGTGGATCCATTCACCTAAAGAAAACACCTGCAGAAGCTCAAGAACTCATTGACATGGTTGCTAATAACCAGTTCATGTACACTTCTGAGAGGAATCCTGTGAGTAATGGGACGCCTATGAAGAAGGGAGTTCTTGAAGTTGATACTCTGAATGCCATATTGGCTCAGAACAAAATATTGACTCAGCAAGTCAATATAATTTCCCAGAGTCTGAATGGAATGCAAGCTGCATCCAACAGTACTCAAGAGGCATCTTCTGAAGAAGAAGCTTATGATCCTGAGAACCCTGCAATAGCAGAGGTGAATTACTTAGGTGAACCTTATGGAAACACCTATAACTCATCATGGAGAAATCATCCAAATTTCTCATGGAAGGATCAAAAGCCTCAACAAGGCTTTAATAATGGTGGAAGAAACAGGTTTAGCAATAGCAAGCCTTTTCCACCATCTACTCAGCAACAGACAGAGAATTCTGAGCAGAATTCATCTAGCTTAGCAAACTTAGTCTCTGATCTATCTAAGGCCACTGTGAGTTTCATGAATGAAACAAGGTCTTCCATTAGAAATTTAGAAGCACAAGTGGGCCAGCTGAGTAAAAGAATCACTGAAATCCCTCCTAGTACTCTCCCAAGCAATACAGAAGAAAATCCAAAAGGAGAGTGCAAGGCCATTGACATAACCAAAATGGCCGAACCCAATGAGGGAGAGGAGGACGTGAATCCCAAGGAGGAAGACCTCCTGGGACGTCCAGTGATCAATAAGGAGCTTCCCTCTGAGGAACCAAAGGACTCTGAGGCTCATCTAGAGACCATAGAGATTCCATTGAACCTCCTTATGCCTTTCATGAGCTCTGATGAGTATTCCTCTTCTGAAGAGAATGAGGATGTTACTGAAGAGCAAGCTGCCAAGTTCCTTGGTGCAATCATGAAGCTGAATGCCAAATTATTTGGCATTGATACTTGGGAAGATGAACCTCCCTTGTTCATCAATGAACTAAGTGATCTGGATCAACTGACATTGCCTCAGAAGAGACAGGATCCTGGAAAGTTCATAGTACCTTGTACCATAGGCACCATGATCTTTAAGGCTCTGTGTGACCTTGGTTCAGGGATAAACCTCATGCCCCTCTCTGTAATAGAGAAACTGGGAATCTATGGGGTGCAAGCTGCTAAAATCTCATTAGAAATGGCAGACAATTCAAGAAAACAGGCTTATGGAAAAGTAGAGGACGTGTTAGTAAAGGTTGAAGGCCTTTACATCCCTGCTGATTTCATAGTCCTGGATACTGGAAAGGAAGAGGATGAAATCATCCTAGGAAGACCTTTCCTAGCCACAGCAAGAGCTGTGATTGATGTTGACAGAGGTGAACTAGTCCTTCAATGGAATGAGGACTCCCTTGTGTTTAAAACTCAAGGATCTCTCTCTGCAACCATGAAGAGGAAGCATGAAAAGCTTCTCTCAAAACAGAGTCAACCAGAGCCCCCACAATCAAACTCTAAGTTTGGTGTTGGGAGGCCACAACCAAACTCTAAGTTTGGTGTTGAACTCCCATATCCAAACTCTAAGTTTGGTGTTAGAGAGTCTCAACAATGCTCTGAACATCTGTGAGGCTCCATGAGAGCCCACTGTCAAGCTATTGACATTAAAGAAGCGCTTGTTGGGAGGCAACCCAATTTTTATTTATCTAACAATATTTTTCTTAGTTATATGTCTTTATAGGTTCATGATAATGTGGAGTCACAAAATAAATATAAAAATTGAAAACGGAATCAAAAACAGCAGAAGAAAAATCACACCCTGGAGGAGCATCTGCTTGGCGTTCAACGCCAGAACAGAGCATGGTTCTGGCGCTGAACGCCCAGAACAAGCATGGTTAGTAAATGGGCGTTGAACACCCAAAATGGGCACCAACCTGGCGCTGAACGCCCAGAGTTGTGTGCAAGGGCATTTTGCATGCCTAATTGGTGCAGGGATGTAAATCCTTTGAACACCTCAGGATCTGTGGACCCCACAGGATCATCTCAGGATCTGTGGACCCCACAGGATCCCTACCTACCTCCACTCACTCCTTCTCACCCCTCTTTCACACAATCCCATAAACACTCTTCCCCAAAACCCTTCACCTATCACCTCCATCCCTCTTCCCTATTAAACCTTCACCACTCACATCCACCCACTCTTCCCAATAAACCTACCTCATAAACTCCACCTACCTTCAAAATTCAAAACCAATTTCCCACCCAAACCCACCTATATGGCCGAACCTTAACCCCCCATCCCTTCCCTATAAAAAGCCCTCCATTCTTCATCAAATTCACACAACACACCCCTCTACACCCTTCTTGGCCGAAACACTTACCACTCTCCATCTCCTCCATTTCTTCTTCTTCTTCATCTATTCTTTCTTTTATTGCTCGAGGGCGAGTAAAATTCTAAGTTTGGTGTGGTAAAAGCATAAGCTTTTGTTTTTCCATTACCATTGATGGCACCTAAGACCGGAGAATCCTCTAGAAAGGAGAAAGGGAAGACAAAAGCTTCCACATCCGAGTCATGGGAGATGGAAAGGTTCATCTCCAAAGCCCATCAAGACCACTTCTATGATGTTGTGGCCAAGAAGAAGGTGATCCTTGAGGTCCCTTTCAAACTCAAAAGAAATGAGTATCCGGAGATCCGACATGAAATTCAAAGAAGAGGTTGGGAAGTTCTAACAAATCCCATCCAACAAGTCGGCATCCTAATGGTTCAAGAGTTCTATGCCAATGCATGGATCACCAAGAACCATGATCAAAGTAAGAACTCGGATCCAAAGAACTACGTTACAATGGTTCGGGGGAAATACTTAGATTTTAGTCCGGAGAATGTGAGGTTGGCATTTAACTTGCCCATGATGCAAGGAGATGAACGCCCCTACACTAGAAGGGTCAACTTTAATCAAAGGTTGGACCAAGTCCTTATGGACATATGTGTGGAAGGAGCTCAATGGAAGATTGACTCCAAAGGCAAGCCGGTTCAACTAAGAAGATTGGACCTCAAGCCTGTGGCTAGAGGATGGTTGGAGTTCATTCAATGCTTAATCATTCCCACTAGCAACCGGTCTGAAGTTACTATAGACCGGGCCATCATGATCCATAGCATCATGATTGGAGAAGAGGTGGAAGTTCATGAGATTATACCTCAAGAACTCTACAAGGTGGCTGACAAGTCCTCCACTATGGCAAGGTTAGCCTTTCCTCACCTCATTTGCCATCTATGCAATTCAGCTGGGATTGACATAGAGGGAGATATCCTCATTAAAGAGGACAAGCCCATCACTAAGAAAAAGATAGAGCAAGCAAGAGAGCCCATTCATGGAGCTCAAGAGGCGTATGAAGCTCATCACCATGAGATCCCGGAAATGCCTCAAATGCACTTTCCTCCACAAAACTATTGGGAGCAAATCAACACCTCCCTAGGAGAATTGAGTTCCAATATGGGACAACTAAGGGTGGAACATCAAGAGCACTGACAAATAGATTTTTCTTGCCGGTATAGAAATTATCAAATGATCAATCGTAGTATAGTCTAAACCGACGCAAAATCCTTCATCAAACAAATCTACAATCTATATCCGAGAGTACTAGTCTCCCGAGTCGTTCTCCCTTGGAATTGCCAAAGTGTGCATCTTATTGATTTAGTAAGCTTTGTTGGAATTCTTTGAAGGTTTTAGCAAAGCAATGAAAAACAAACAATCAATTATCAAAAGACTTGGCTTAGGGTTGGCATTAGAAATCCTATCCTTATAGTCCATTCAATGTTGACAACAATTAGGCCTTGCTCCATTTAGTTATCCCCTAGGTATAGAGGAAGGTCAAATGAAAGTAATCAACTTGAGTCACAAGTCCTAGCTTCACCTTATGGGAGTCTAGCTTTAGTGCACTCCAAGCCAACTAGCAATCCCTAATTCCAAATCAACTATTGATACACTATTCAACTTCTTCCAAAGACCAAACCCTATGCCAAGTGTGAGAATTCTACTCCATAGCTAGTGTTGTCATTTTATCAAACATGTGATGAGCAAGAAGGGAAGGCATAGTAAAATGAGAAGAAAAGTCAAATTGAAAGTATTGCAACACAAAGATCTAACAACAAGTCTCAAAGAGTAGCAATGAAAATCCAAAATAGAGATGAAATCCAAAATTACAAAGTTGAATTCTAGATCTATGAGAATTGATCAATTGTATCTACTACTTGAAATTGGAGAAGAAAATCTATGACATGAACAAAGTGGAATGAGAATTGTAGTGGATCTCACCAAAAAGTCATTAAAAATTCAGAAATTAGATGAGGATGAACCCTAGTGAAGCTTGGAATCTCCCTCTTCTTCTCCCAAAAAAGTGTAACTAACTCTCTCTTCTCTCCAAAAAAGGGAAAAAAATCTAGATCTAGAAGAAATGAACTAAAAGTCCCCTTAACCCTTGCTCCTTTGGTCTTCTTAAGCTTTTCCCGCCAAGGTGCTTCTCCAAAAGTGGGATCCTTAACTGCCTCCACGCCTAAGTCACGTGACTTCATTAAAAAAATCATTTTCGCAAATCGGCGCGCACGCGCAAGGTACGCGCACGCGCCGTTGAGACGTCTTGTAATGTGCGCGGAGGCGTGATGTACGCGTGCGCGCCCATGAAGATCCTGGCTTAGCCGCTTCTCAAGCCGGCTCGTGGCTTGGCTCTTGGCTTTGGCTTCACGTTGCCCTATCCGCGCGGGCGCGCAAGGTGCGCGCACGCGCCCATGCGGAAATTTCCAAAGCTTAATCCTCATGCTTCCTTCCTTTGTACCCGTCTTCCTTCTCTCTTTCGGTCCATTCCTACTCTATATCCTGAAACCACTTAACACACAAGTCACGGCATCGAACGGCATCAAGAGAAGATTAGAAATGTATCTATTTTAGTGCAAAATAAGCATGTTTTCATTCATGAGGCAAAACTAGGAAAGGAATGCAAAATCTTGTATTTTCATATAGAAAGTGTGTGGAATCATTGATAAAACCCCTGAAATTAGCACAAGATAGACCCTCAAATTGGGGTTTGTCAACCTCCCCACACTTAGATTCTAGCATGTCCTCATGCTTAGAGAAATGCAAAGAAGCACGGAAGACCGAGGGATCACAAAAGTATAGGACTCATGGAGTGCAAGCTACTTATATGCATGCAATTACGACTAGTGCTACTATCCACTTGGTTGGGAACAAATTAGCCTTCTTAGGACATATGCGAGCATATGGGGCACGATGGTGGTCAAAGCATGGGACTTGCCACTTTCTAAGCATCAAATGCAATATGTGCAACCTTGCATGAGGAATGCTCGCGAGAGCCGGGAATCAGAGGATTGAGCTTCGAACCCTCACCGGAAGTGTTTGCACTCTAATCACTCGGTGTTTGGGGTTTATTCTCTCAATTCTCCCCTAATCATGCTTTCCAAGATTTGTTTTTCATCTAACAATCAACAATTATCCAATGCATGCATACACTTATCATGGGGTCTTTTCCTTAGGTCGTAATGGGGTTAGGGTCAAGGTAGGGTCATATATGGCTAGTGGACTTAGGGTTTGAATCTCTGATTAACTTAAACTTTCCCACCTAACCTATATAATGACCTATACAATTAGGTACTAACCTAACTACCCATTCCTCACTTTTCCACATACTCATGCATTTTTCTTTTCGTTTCACAATATTTATGCATTGATTCCTCTTGACCTGCACTTTGGGGCATTTTGTCCCCTTTTCTTTTTCTCTCTTCTTTTTTTTTTCTATATTTTTTTTCTTTTCTTTTCCATATTGTTCTCTTTCTTTTTTTTTTTGTTTTCTTTTGTTCTTTTGTTTTTCTTATTTTTTTTTCTATATACAAGAGCGTCAATGCATAAGATTTTACATTCGATCAATTCATGAATATGTACCCAATTCCCAATATTCCAATAATAATATAAAATACCCTTCTATTCACCCAATGCCCCAAGGTTCCCACACTTGAATGATACTCACACACACTAGCCTAAGCTAATCAAAGATCCAAATAAGGACTTTTATTGTTTTCCGCTTTAAGGCTTGTAATGTGCTAAATTAAGAACAAAATGGGTTAATCGTAGGCTCAAGTTTGGCTAACAACGGAGGATAGAAGGTACGGCCGTTTGGGTGAGTGAGCTAATGAAATGATGGCCTCAATCATATAAATGCATGAATACACCAAATAATGGACATAAAGAATCAAACAAATCAAAGATCACAATCATAGAGAGAGAATAATGCACACAAGAAGGAAAAATAGGTGGTTATAAGATGTAACCACACCATTAGGCTCAAATCTCACAAGCTTGTGTTCTTAACTCAAAACCATGTTCCAAAATATAATTCTCCATGCAACTTTGGCATCAAAGCATTTAAAATTTTGCAATGCCATGGTCGTCCCATAGTGTTGGTTTCCTAAGAGAGAATTTCATTGTTCCAACCGAGCAGGCTTATCATGCGAATGGTGCCAACTAAAACCTAATCATGCAACCTATTCTACTTTATTCAGATTTATTCAGATGTTACCTACGAAGATCGGTCGGCCGACCTCCCCACACTTAAAACTTAGCACGGTCCTCCGTGCTAGAGGTTAGGCGCAGTGGGTGGTGGAGCTCCGAGTGTGCCACATCTCCAATGCCATTGCTATCTCCGCTTGAAGTTGTGGTGGAGGTGGAGATATCGGGTTCCTCCATTGGTGGGGTGATCATGCTTAGAAGCCCCTTCACATGAGCATAGCGGCGTTGGTTACGCCTCTCATAACGGTCTAATTTGTTGTGAAGGTCCTCGAGGCGTTGGGTGGCCGATTTTTGTGATGTAGATGAAGTGGTGGCGTGGCCAGTTGGTGTGGGCAGTTCAATGTCCATGGTGACTTCCGGAGGCTTGAGGCATCTCTTGGTTGGAATGATATCACCGTCAACCGGTATTGCGGTTCGCCTATCTTTAGTCTCCCGGTTGACGCCGGCTTTCGCAACTAATGCCGTCACTAAAGCGGGGAATGGGAGATTTCCCTTGGCATGAATGCGCCCCATGGATTGGCGGATGGCATGCGGAACGTTGACCGGTTTGTCGGTCAAGATGCACCATATCAATAGGCCAAGCTCGGCGGTGATGGATGACCCATGTGTGCTTGGGAGCACGTAATGAGCTAGAATTTGGGCCCATGCCGTGGCTTCTTGAGTGAGGTGGCGGACATCTAGACCCTTGGGTCTTCGCTTTATGGTTCCCCGAATCCAAAATGCGTCGGGTAAAGCAATGACGCGGAGGATCGCGCTCCAATCGAATGTGCGGTCAACGCATGCAGCCAAGACTTCTTGGTAGGCGTCATACGCATCCGTTGACGGTGCAATCCCAAGGACTTCTCGGATGGTTTCCACGGTGACCAACACTTGTTTCCGGCGCACAAATATTGATGTAAGATGGGGTGAATGGAAGTTGGAGTAGAATTCCACCACCCATGAGAGATTGGCCTCTGTTGGTTGCCTCAATAGGAATCTCCAATGCCTCCGGTCAATGTGTGGCATCACAATCGGACTGAGGTGAGCCGGTAAGACTAGGAGGGGTTCCGGATGGTAATTCCTTTCAATAATTCTGGAGTAAACAAGTTCGCAGTAGCGGTTGGGAAACTTGTTCGAATCCTTTGGAGGGTTGTCCTTCTCTAGAACGTCAACGGGGCCCTTGGTCTTCTTCAGGAGGGGCCTGGCCGTTAGTTCTTGGCGGGCT